>NW_015389029.1:0-1533 GCF_001527695.2 Protobothrops mucrosquamatus
TGTCATATTTCATGGCTGGTATTCCACTGCCTCTTACAAGACTAATTTCTGAAGACATCTCAACATTTAACAAAATTCAGAGGGGAAAATAAAAATTATTTAGCAACTGATTTTTATTTTTTTTTTGTAGAAGAGTCATTGAAGAAGTTATACATGACTGGATGTTTTTGAAATGCACCTATTGAACCATGATGGTGCAGTGGTTAGAATGCAGTACTGCAGGCTACTTCTGCTGACTGCCAGCTGCCAGCAGTTTGGCAGTTTGAATCTCATCGGCTCAAGGTTGACTCAGCCTTCCATCCTTCTGAGATTGGTAAAATGAGAACCCAGATTGTTGAGGGCTATAGGCTGACTCTGTAAACTGCTTAAAGAGGGCTGTAAAGCACCGTGAAGCGGTATATAACTCTAAGTGCTATTGCTATTAACTTTGTAATACCTTTATTTGTGCTTCTCCCATGCTTTAGAAATATCTCTGCTATTATAATGTAAATAAACATTATTTTTGTGACTTTATTCACTAAACTTGATAAATAGAAATTCTATTGTTAGATTTATAGTTAGATAGATCTATAGTTAGACATTACGAATAATTGTAAGGACCTGCCTCAACTAGGTCTCCCAAGAAAGCAGAACTCTCGAAATGGGCATTATCTCAAAAAGAACTTTTTATTGAGAATTAGCGATAGTAAGGAAGCAAAGCAAGGTCTGAGGAAATAGTCCACGCAAGCAGTATATCAAAAGCAGTATTCGTTACTTCCCCCCCCCCCAGGGTCCCACTGTTCGTTTGACTCTCAGCCAATCCACAGGTGGCATATTGTTTTGGTAACTGGCTCCTTTGGTGTGCTCTTCAAGGTCTCTCTCGGTTTCACTTCCGACCCTTTTCAGGGTCCCCCAGCGGGAGAAAACCGGACGGCGGAGGGAGCAATCACCCTGCACGTCCGCCAGTGCCGGGAGCACAAACCGGAAGCCAGGATGCAGTTTTCTTAAGGATTACACATTGAACATGATTGGTCAGCCAATTACTAATCCATCTCCTGGTGATGCTGTCTAACCCACATTTTTTTTTTATCTTATCAAGTAGCAGGTTGTGGTCTACTCTATCAAATGCCTTACTGAATTCCAAGTAAATTATATCCATTTGGCTGATCCACTTCTCTCCAATTCAGCTCTGACGTCTCAACTGCATCACCAATTTATTTCATGCCATCTATTGGATCCTCTTAATCTCATGTTCCTGACCAAGCCTTGACCTTGAAATTGGACCTTCTCACTATGAGGGTTAGTTTAAATGGAAGAGTGATGTGTTTTTCAAGGATTGAGAAAACCTGACTTTCCAACAAAAATTTTTATTGGTTTTATTTTACATGGTGGCAAGGCCATCAATTAATCAAAACAAAATCATATTTGTACAATTCAAATTATTTCAATATAATTAACTCAGTTATACATATAACTAATCTATTATTATTTTAATATATCCTACTTCCCCTTAGGTCAATACTAGTAACTCTATTTCTATACTCCTCCCACCCC
>NW_015389029.1:5262-10571 GCF_001527695.2 Protobothrops mucrosquamatus
AATGGGATTATGGCAAAATACAAATCAGTGAGATCTGGATAGTGAAGCTAAGGGAAGAATCCAATGGCTTACTTGAATTAAACAAGGATCTAAGCATACATCTGGTTGAATACTATATTCCCAAGGTCTCCTTGCTTTCCAGAAGTTCTATTTATCTGAATCAGGATTCATATAATAATAATAATAATAACAATAACAATAACAACAACAACAACAACAACAACAACAACAACAACAACAATAATAATAATAATAATAATAATAATAATAATAATAATAATAATAATAATAATAATAATAATAATAATAAAGTTGGGAGGGACCTTGGAGGTCATCAGATCCAACCCCCTGCTCATCAAGTCATCAAGTCCAACCCCCTATACCATTTCGGACAAATGGCTGTCCAGTCTCTTCTTAAAAACTTCCAGTGTTGGAGCATTCACCGCTTCTGGAGGCAGGTTGTTCCACTGGTTAATTGTTCTAACTGTCAGGAAGTTTCTCCTTAGTTCTAGGTTGCTTCTCTCCTTGATTAGTTTCCACCCATTGCTTCTTGTCCTGCCCTCAGGCGCTTTGGAGAATAGCTTGACTCCCTCTTCTTTGGGGCCCCTGAGATACTGGAACACTGCTATCATGTCCCCCCTTGTCCTTCTCTTCATTAAACTAGACAAACCCAATTCCAGCAATGATGATGATGATGATGATGATGATGATGATGATGATGATGATGATGATGATGATGGAATTGGTCTTGGTGGTCATCTAGTCCAACCCCCTGCTCAAGCATGAAACCCTATACCATTTCAGACAAATGGCTGTCCAGTCTCTTCTTAAAAACTTCCAGTGTTGGAGCATTCACCACTTCTGGAGGCAGGTTGTTCCCATTTTCTCCCTTTTATAGCTGAGCTCACAAAGTGTGTGCACAGACTGCCTTTGAGGCACAGGGAATATACCGGTCTACCCTAATTGACTTTATTTATTTAGTGGATTGATATGGCCATGCATCTCCAATAGATGATTCCAATGCCATTTTCTTCTATAAATCAGCATTCCTAGAATCCAGATGATTAATAGCTGGGCCAGCAGTTTGTTTTCTTGGGAAGATGTATTTAGTGAAGGACTCATGAGGTTCAAGCTCTGTTTCAGCATGAAGGTGACCAATGGTCACCGTAAATACATAGAGAAATACTGGACACATCTGAATTGAGAAGGCTGTTGATGACAGTTTAAAGGTCCACCTAACAGCAAATCTAGCAGTGAGACAGCTAAAACTCTTCATATTTGTGGTGTTTCTTTCCACAGAAAACATCAAAAGAAAACTGCATAAGAAAAGAGAATAAGTAAATTGTTATAAGCAGTAACTGTTCTCCAGGTATTAATTTCCTTTGGGTCAAAAAAACCCCTCACAAAGTGAAACAGTTTTGCTTCATAAATCATTTCACCCTACCAGCAAAGCAACTAGGCATGAACTTTGAACCTTATGCCTTATCTGCAAAGCAGTTTCTCAGGGGAATTTCTGTCACCTATAATTGGCTCACTGGAGTGTGATCAGGACACGTGGTTCTGACTCTGAGGAAAAGAGGAAGCTTGGGATTCACAGAGGATAAAGATATGAAAGGAAGTTCTCAGGGCAAAATCATGTTCTGATATGCCAGGGACTATCTTCTTCACAGATCATCAAGGTGTGCTAAACAGAACTGGAAGTTTTTAAGAAGAGACTGGACAACCATTTGTCTGAAATGGTGTAGGGTTTCCTGCCTGAGCAGGAGGTTGGACTAGAAGACCTCCAAGGTCCCTTCCAACTCTGTTTTTCTAAATATAAGTGTAAAGGACCATCTTAGTCCAAGTCAGAAGCTCCAGGGAAGCTTGGAAAGAAGCCTAATGTAGACATTGTGGATCTCAACAAGCTTCTACCACACATCAGTTGAAGGTAATTCTTTGGCTGGCTTTAATGCAGCAGGTTAAAACTACTCTCAGCAAAGAAAACTCATTTGCATCCACAATCTGGAGGAAGATATGTTTGCGGCAGCTGAAATGACCTTATTGTCGTTGAAGACACAGATCTACTCAGAGAAAAATCTCTCAAGAATCCTTCATGCAGAAAGAAAATATTGAAATTATTATCTGAAGTGATCANGCTTTGTAATAATGACCTGCTTTCTCCTCATCCTGGCCTCTTATGTTTATATCATCTCAGCCATTTTGAAGATCAGTAGTAGTGAAGGACAACACAAAGCCTTCTCCACATGCACTGCTCATCTTACTGTGGTGTGCATATATTATTTGCCTGTGTTTTATCATTATATAAGGCTGGGTTCTCAGGACTCCATGGATAGTGTGGTAAGTGTGTTCTATACCACCATCACCCCTTTGTTGAATCCAGTGATATACACACTTAGGAACAAGGAGATTAAAACTGCTCTGCTGAAACTCTGGGGTGGGAATCCAATGTAGGTAACCGGAAGTATACCAAAGACAATTAACAATTTTAAAAATTACTATGGGGAATGTCTATGGAGATTCTCAGTCATCCAGGTCATTGTTGCCCCAAAGATGCTTTTTCATGAGACAACAAGAAAGTCCAGTTACCTCATGAAAAAACATCTTTGGGACTACCATGGAGAATAGCCAAATTTATGTCATCATTTCTCAATGGAATTCCAAGTTATTAAAAATGTGAAGATCAGCAGCTACTTTCACATGACCGAGTCTGTTTTCTATAATCACTTCATTCTTAACTCAGGTTTGAATAGTGATGACTTGTTTAGAGGTATAAAGAAGCAGAATTACAAATGGACCTAATGGTCTTCCTCATTGCATGAGTTTTCAAGAGAAAAATTGAACAGATGCTCAGGAAAATACTTGAGGTATAAGCAATGCTGTCCTAAGGTCTCTAGAGCACTGTTCCCATCTGATGCTGCCTAGCATTTTCTTAGAGAAGACCTGATCCATCTGGGGGTTAATTACAGAAGATCACAATGTCCTTCTTCACCCAGCTTCAATTAGCCCTGCTCTGTTGGACATGGAAGTCCAGCATATCAACTTCTCCACGATGTCTCTTTAGAATGTGTCATATTTCATGGCTGGTATTCCACTGCCTCTTACAAGACTAATTTCTGAAGACATCTCAACATTTAACAAAATTCAGAGGGGAAAATAAAAATTATTTAGCAACTGATTTTTTTTTGTAGAAGAGTCATTGAAGAAGTTATACATGACTGGATGTTTTTGAAATGCACCTATTGAACCATGATGGTGCAGTAGTTAGAATGCAGTACTGCAGGCTACTTCTGCTGACTGCCAGCTGCCAGCAGTTTGGCAGTTTGAATCTCATCGGCTCAAGGTTGACTCAGCCTTCCATCCTTCCGAGATTGGTAAAATGAGAACCCAGATTGTTGAGGGCTATAGGCTGACTCTGTAAACTGCTTAGAGAGGGCTGTAAAGCACCGTGAAGCGGTATATAACTCTAAGTGCTATTGCTATTAACTTTGTAATACCTTTATTTGTGCTTCTCCCATGCTTTAGAAATATCTCTGCTATTATAATGTAAATAAACATTATTTTTTGTGACTTTATTCACTAAACTTGATAAATAGAAATTCTATTGTTAGATTTATAGTTAGATAGATCTATAGTTAGACATTACGAATAATTGTAAGGACCTGCCTCAACTAGGTCTCCCAAGAAAGCAGAACTCTCGAAATGGGCATTATCTCAAAAAGAACTTTTTATTGAGAATTAGCGATAGTAAGGAAGCAAAGCAAGGTCTGAGGAAATAGCCCACGCAAGCAGTATATCAAAAGCAGTATTCGTTACTTTCCCCCCCAGGGTCCCACTATTCGTTTGACTCTCAGCCAATCCACAGGTGGCATATTGTTTTGGTAACTGGCTCCTTTGGTGTGCTCTTCAAGGTCTCTCTCGGTTTCACTTCCGACCCTTTTCAGGGTCCCCCAGCGGGACAAAACCGGACGGCAGAGGGAGCGATCACCCGACACGTCCGCCAGTGCCGGGAGCACAAACCGGAAGCCAGGATGCAGTTTTCTTAAGTTTTACACATTGAACATGATTGATCAGCCAATTACTAATCCATCTCCTGGTGATGCTGTCTAACCCACATTTTTTTTACCTTATCAAGTAGCAGGTTGTGGTCTACTCTATCAAATGCCTTACTGAATTCCAAGTAAATTATATCCATTTGGCTGATTCACTTCTCTCCAATTCAGCTCTGACTTCTCAACTGCATCACCAATTTATTTCATGCCATCTATTGGATCCTCTTAATCTCATGTTCCTGACCAAGCCTTGACCTTGAAATTGGACCTTCTCACTATGAGGGTTAGTTTAAATGGAAGAGTGATCTGTTTTTCAAGGGTTGAGAAAACCTGACTTTCAATGTAGCTATAAGCTCCCTGATTTTTTTTTTAAAAAACTATCAAATATTTTTTCCAGAGAAAGTTATATGGGTGTCCTTTTTTTAATGCCTAATTTGCTCTATTGAATTTGGAATATTTGGGAAACAAGAATGTCTTTGTATCTTTTAATATTTATTGAATTTTTATCCCCACCCCAAAACACTTCCTCTGGACTCTACTCTTCCAACAGATGACTCTACACTAAATTAAACTAACAATATAACATTCAGCAATATTTTTTGTAGCGGAGAAAAATGGTAGAGAATTAACAAAACATTTTTATTTTTGTTCATGGAAAATTGAGGCAGTATGTGAAATGTATGCACCTTCCAAGGTTAGAGGGCAACTTACAACATTCCTCAATCTTGTTGACCACATTGGTTGGGACTCCAATTTCAAGAACATAATATCTGGTTGGTTACCAATTCCCCACACCTCTATTTATAATATTGGCTACTCCAGGATACTGGTCCTCAGTTTTTCATCTTCAAGGTTGCCATTTACTTTCATCCACAATAGTGATAAGTTGACATACTGTGACCTCTTTGAATGTATCTAAGCTCTTTGAGATAATGGCCATCTAGAATAAAGAATTCTTTGTGGTTCATTGAATAAGAGCAGTCTTTATTTCATAGCATGGTTGGAATTCAAAATTATTTTCTTTTTTTAAATGGGTGCATCCAACATCTGTGGCATGCCATATTATGAAAATAGGTCAAGAACATAGTGAAGTTAAAGAAAGAGTTCAATGATGTATTTGAGTTAAAACAAGAGATCAGGAATATGTTTGGTTGAGATACCATATTCCTTAGTTCTCCTTGTTCCCATCAGTTCTATTTCTTCACATCCCCTTTAATAGCTGTACTCACAAATTCATGCACAGACTGTTTTTGAGACATT
>NW_015389029.1:11388-45974 GCF_001527695.2 Protobothrops mucrosquamatus
AGTAAAACTATCTTTTCACTTTATACAATCCTGAGTTGCATAAACCAAGGCATAGATTCAAGATCACGCAAAGTATTAGTACTGCTTTATAAAGCTCTAGTGAGACCACACCTGGAATACTGCAACCAATTTTGGTCACCATATTACAAAAAAGATGTTGAGACTTTGGAAAAAGTGCAAAGAAAAGCAACTAAGATGATTAAGGGCCTGGAGGCTAAAACATATGAAGAACGGCTGCGGGACTTGGGTTTGGCTAGTCTAAAGGAAAGAAGAAATGGGGGTGACATGATAGCAGTATTCCAGTATTTGAGGGGCTGCCACAAAGAAGAGGAGGTCAAACTATTCTCCAAAGCACCGGAGGGCAGGACAAGAAACAATGGTTGGAAACTGACCAAAGAGAGAAGCCACCTGGAATTAAGGAGAAGCTTCCTAACAGTGAGATAATTATAACCAGTGGATCAGCTTACCCCCCAGAAATCGTGGGTGTTCCAACACTGGAGGCTTTTAAGAGGCTAGACAGGAACTTATCTAAAATGGTATAGATTTTCCTGCTTGAGCAGTGGACTAGAAGACCTCCAAGGTCCCTTCCTACTCTACTCTACTCTACTCTACTCTACTCTACTCTACTCTACTTCTATTCTATTCTATTCTATTCTATTCTATTCTATTCTATTCTATTCTATTAAGCTAGAAAGTCTCTGTTGAGACCTCTTTGAATGTATCTAAGCTCTTTGAGATAATGGCCATCTAGAATAAAGAATTCTTTGTGGTTCATTGAATAAGAGCAGTCTTTATTTCATAGCATGGTTGGAATTCAAAATTACTTTCTTTTTTTAAATGGGTGCATCCAACATCTGTGGCATGCCAAATTATGAAAGTAGGTCAAGAACATAGTGAAGTTAAAGAAAGAGATCAATGACGTATTTGAGTTAAAACAAGAGATCAGGAATATGTTTCGTTGAGATACCACATTCCTTAGTTCTCCTTGTTCCCATCAGTTCTATTTCTTCACATCCCCTTTAATAGTTGTACTCACAAATTCATGCACAGACTGTTTTTGAGACATTAGAGGATATACTTGCCTACTCTAATTGAGTTTATTTATCAAATCAAATCAAATCAACCTTTATTGTCAGAGTACAACATGTGTACAATGAGATTGGCTAAGCCTCCCTTCGTGCCCCCCCCCGACACAACTCACAACAAACACACAATCATATTGCATCATCTTTTTATGTAATGGATTTATAGGGCCACTCATCTGCAAACTGGCATTCTTGGAATGCAAGTGATTTATAGCTGGGCTGGGAGTTTGTTTTCTCTGGGACAATGTATATGTATACGTATACTTATACATATATGTATATGTACATGTATAAGTTGAAGGGTTCTTGAGCTTGAGGTCCCAAACTCTTCTTCAGTGTGAAGGTCGCCCAAAGGCATCCTAAGTAAGTGGAGTAATTCTGGAAAAGTTTGAATTCAGAAGGTTGTTGTTGATTAATTTACAGGTCCACCTAGCAGCAAATCTAGCATTGACCCAGATGCAACTCTTCAAATATGATGGTATTTCTTTCCAGATAAAACAGTCTCCAAAAGAAAATTGGACTAAAAGGAGAACATCTTCAACTGTTATTAGCAGTAATTTTTCTCAAGGCTTTAGTTTGTTTTGGATCACAAAGATCACAAATTGGAACATTATTACTCCACAAAGCATCGACACAATGCAATGGGACATTAAGTTATAACTCATTGGTCTCCTTGGTTTTAATAGGGATGAAATTTGGACCCCATGCCTTAATGGTAAATTAGTTTCTCTGAGGAATTTCTGGCACCCATAATTGGCTCACTAGAGTGTGATCATTCAGGAGAAAGACATGTGGTTCTCTGAGGAATGAGAAGAAAGGAAACTTGGGATTCACAGAAAATAAATATATGGAGGTAGATTCTCAGAATCAAGTTCTGTTATGCCAGAGACTGATCTGTCCTCTCGATGGATCATCAAGGTGTGCTAGAGCTGCATGTGTAAAGGAACATCTCAGTTCAAGTCAAGAGATCTGAGGCGATTTGGAAAGAAACCTAATTTGGATGTTATGATTCTCCACAAACTTGGAGAGTTTGCCTTCAACTGGCTGAAGGCACATTCTTTGGCTGGCTTTCGTGAAACAGGTTAAAAGAACTCTCAGCAAATAAATCTCATTGGCATCTACAATCTGGAGGAAGATATGTTTGGGGCAGCTGAAATGACATTAAGTAATTGAAGAAATAGATCTGTTCTGAGAAGACTGTCCCAAGCCTCTTCCATGCAGAGGAAAATATTAAAATTATTGTCTGAAGTGATCAGAGAAAGAATTGCTGATTTCTTCTTGTTATATGATCATCAGCTTCAAAAATTGTATCAACGTTTTCAGATAACTACACTAGAAAGCCTATAGCAAAACTAACAATGATCTTATTGCATTATATGAATTTCATATTATTTACATATTAATGATTTGTGAGTCTCTGCAATACTTGTTTTGGTTTGTCACTGAAACTTAAGAAGCTATACCAAAAAAATTAGAGATATTCTTTATCTCCCAATCAAAAGGATAGTGAAGACAATTGAAAGAGTTGAGCAGGGGGTTGGACTAGAAGACCTCCAAGGTCCCTTCCAGCTCTATTCTGATTGATTGAGGCATTGATTTTTTGTTAATAGCTGAATGTGTAAGTGTGTTGGATATTTCTTCCAAGACAATTCATGGAAAAAAATACAACTGTAGTGATGGCTAAGAATTTCTATGCTTTTCAATAAATAAATTTATGGAGTGTCCAAATCAAACAGCACCAAATATGTTTATCCTCTCTGGGTTTCCATATCCAGAAGACCTAAGGTTCCCTTTGCTTCTGTTATTCTCAATCATGTTTATCCTGACTCTTTCTGCAAATGCCTTGATCCTCGGAATGGTGATCTCTGATCTTCAACTGCACAAGCCCATGTACTGGTTCCTGGGTCATCTCTCTATCCTGGACATGATTTTCACAACTGTGGTGGTTCCCAAAGTTATTGCAGGATTCACTCCAGGTGGAAAAGTCATCTCTTTTGGAGGATGTGTGTCTCAGCTCTTTATCTTCCATTTCATTGGATGTTCAGAATGTTTTCTTTACAGCATGATGGCTTATGACCGTTTCTTGGCCATTTGTAAACCCCTACATTATACCAACATCATGAACTGGAAAACCTGCCTCTTCCTCTCCTTGGGGACCGTAATTGGTGGCTGCCTCAACTCTTCATTTTTGACATCTCTCACCTTTCATTTGCCTTTTGGAGAGGACAATCATATTGACTATGTCTTCTGTGACATTCCTGCTGTCTTAAAGCTGGCTTGCATAGACATACAATTTAATCAACTGATGATCATCACTGACATGGGTTTTTTTACAATGGCCTGCTTTCTCCTCATCCTAGCCTCTTATGCTTATATCATCATAGCCATTTTGAAGATCAGTAGCAGTGAAGGGCGACAGAGAGCCTTCTCGACTTGCTCTGCCCATCTCATGGTAGTGTTAATATATTACTTGCCCATCTTTTATCATTATATGAGGCAAGGCTCTCAGAACTCCATGGATATTGTGGTAAGCATGTCCTATACTACCATCACCCCTTTTTTGAACCCCGTGATATACACTCTTAGGAACAAGGACATTAAAACTGCTCTGGTGAAACTATGGGGTGGGAATCCAGAGTAGATACAGTAGCAGGAAGTATACCTGAGACATTTTTTAAAAAGAAACATAGTGAATAATCCAATTTAGTCAGGATCCTTTCAGGCTGAAACTCTGACATATTTTATGGAGCTACTGTAATTTTCTATTGATCACTCTTCAGGAATGGATATAGTTGATCAAATTGCACAGACGTTAAAGATGCTGTTTAAAAATATAGAGGAGAGCAGCTTCATTCAGATGACAGTTAATGTGAGCAATGATGGGGCTGGTGACTTGTTTAGAAGAGTGAAGAAGTGGAATCACAAGTGAGAACAATGGTCCTTCTGCCTATGGTACCAAGAGAAAGACTGAACAGATGCTCAGGAAAGAATCTGAGATGTAAACAGTGCGGAAGAAAACCTGAAGTTTGCAGAGCACACATTCTCATCAAGTGTTGCCTAGTTCTTCTCCTACAGAAGTCCTCATACAACGTCCTTGTTCAGCCACTCTGAATTAGCTCTGTTTTCTTGGACACAGGAAAGAATGAATTCCAATAAGTCATCCTCTCTGCCATGTCTCTGTAAGAGAAGTGGTATTTCCATATCCTCCTGGACTGCTAGTTGGGATTCCTCTGCCTCCCACAGGATCAGTTTCTGAAAAGATTTTGACATATAGGGCGGGAAATCAGAGGGAAATAAATTTTAACAACTGAATTTTATTGTACACTTGTTGGAGATATTACATATGGCTGCTTTTTTGAAAGGCATTTAATAATTTTTCTGAATGTCTTTGCTTGTATCTCTTCCACTCGCTGATATTGTGATTTGAATAAGTATTGTGCTTTGGTGACTTTATTCTCTAAACTTGAGAAATAACACCCTGTATTGTTAGATTTGCAGAAAGTATGTGCAATTCTTTTTCTGCAAGACATCAATAATGAAACCTTTTTCTCTGATTATAATATTATTTCAAAGATGATGACACTTTCCTGAGGAGTCAAGACAGGGTAAATATTGCTCCTTTCTCTAGTGTTCTTGTAAAGAACAGTACAGATCTATATGCAGCTGTCTCCTGTGGTGAGCTGCTCAATTTCAAGAGGAAACATTGTTTTTCTAGATGAACTTTACTTTATTCTGATTTCCCTCTTAGTTGACCTGATTTAGCTCTTTCTACAGTATCTCATTCAGTTCTTATTTCTCAACTGCTTCATCTATTTCTTGCATTCCATTTATGAGATCTTCTTAATCTGTGTTTCCTGACTAAGCCATGACCTTAAAATTACATTCCCTGACTGTGAGAGTTAGTTTGGATGGAGGAATCATATGCACTTCAAAGGTTGAGAAAACGTTCATATTCTGTGTACCTACATGTTCCCTAATAAAAAGATATCAAATATTTTTGCAACAATCTTGTATATGTCTCCTTTTGTTTTGTGTTTTTTAAAAAATTCTTTTTCTCTATTGAATTTGGTGTATAGGTAGTCCTCGACTTACGAAAACAATTATTAGGTTGGTAACATGGTGGCTAAGTGACCTGGTTTGTCTCCAGGATGCCATTTTGTTCCCAGCTTACAAGCAATTGGAACAAAATGGCGGGCAGGTTCAGATCACTTTTGATAAAGTAGATCACAAGCTACTACTTGATAAGATAGACAAATGGATTAGACAGCATCAACAGCAAATGGATTTGTAACTGGCTGACTGACTGCATTCAAAGTGTAGTCCTTAATGGAACTGCATCTACATGGAAGGAAGTATGCAGTGGAGAACCCCAAGGCTTTATCTTAGGCCCAATACTTTTCAATACCTTCATCAATGATTTAGACAAGGGGATAGAAGGGGAATTCATCCAATTGGCAGATGATACCAAGCTGGCAGGAATAGCCAACACTCCATAAAATAGACTCAAAATACAAAAGGATCTTAACAGACTTGAACATTCAGCCTAAAAGTAAGATTCTACATTTAGACAAGAAAAACCAAATGCACAGGTACAGAATAGGTGCTACCTGCCTCAATAGTAGTAACTGTGAGAAGGATCTTGGAGTCCTAGTGGACAATCCCTTACCTATGAACCAGCAGTGTGCTGCAACTGCCAAAGATCACATGGAATGTCAATACCATTTTATAATGCCTTGGTAAGGCCACACTTGAATACTGCATCCAGTCTTGGTTACCATGATATAAAAAAGATATTGAGACTCTAGAAAGAATGCAGAGAAGAGCAACAAAGATGATTAGGGGACTGGAGTCTAAAACATGAAGAACGGTTGCAGAAATTGAGTATGTCTATTTTAATGAAAAGAAGGACTAGGGGTGACATGATAGCTGTGTTCCAATATTTGAGGGCCTGCCACAAAGAAGAGGGGGACAACCTATTCTCCAAAGGACCAGAAGGCATGATCAGAAGCAATGGATGGAAACTAATCACATGACCATGAGGATGGAGCAACAGCCCTAAGTGTGAAAAATGGTCATAAGTCACTTTTTTCAATGCGGTTGTAACTTCCAATTACACTAAACTAAAGGGTGTAAATTGAGGCCTAGCTATATGTGGAAAACAAGCATTTCTTTCTATTTTTTTTAATATTTAGGGAGTTTGTAGTCACTTTACTTTGCCCCAACACATACAAACATAATTCCAGATGCTTCCTAGAGCAAGCTCCAAAAAGCTTATGTTAAATTAAAGCAAAAGTACAAAATTCAACAATATTATTATTTTGTAGTGGAGCAAAATGGATTAAGAGAATTAAAAGCATTTTTACTATTATCATGGAAATTGTGCCTGATATCAATTGCTTACAATAAAAACTAAAATAAGACAATTTGATTATAGTGACAATGGGTGCACCATTGGAAGACCTGGACAACCAATCTAGGGACAGACCTTTCTGGAAAAAATCTATGGGTTCCCCCCCCTAAACATCTCACTCTAACAGCAATGTAATGGGCCACTAAGTTATGACTAATTGGTCTCATTGATTTCAATGGGGTTGAACTTTGGATCCCATGCCTTGCTAGTAAATTAATTTCTCAATGGAATTTCTGGCACCCTTAATTAATTCACTGGAGTGTGATCAGAAAAAGACACATGGTTGTGACTCTGAGGAATGGGAGTGATAGAGGCTTAGGACTCACACAAGATACAGATATGAAAGGAAGTTTCCAGGGCAACATCAGTTTCTGACATGCCAGGGACAATTGTGTCATCTCGATGGAACCTGAAGATGTGTTTGATATGAAAGTGTAACAGAACATTTTGGTACAAGTCAGCAGATTACAAGAAGCTTGGAAAGAAACCTAATTTGAGATGTTGTGTTTCTCAGCAAGCTTCTACCACACAATTGTTGAGGATAATTCCTTGATTGGTTTTCCTGCAACAAGTGAAGCAAACTCAGTCTGAGTAAAGCTATGTTTGGAACAATTCAAAGAACATTGCTGGCATTGAAGTTCTTCTTTAAGAAAATAAACTCCTGAGAGACTGAAAATTTGCAGCAATTAATTGATCAGAGAAAGTTTTGCTGAAGGCTTCTTATTAACTGATCAGGAAATTCCAAACTCTATGAACATTGTCCACTTGGTCTCGCTTAAGGTAGCATCACTAAAAAGTCTATACAAAACCTACAGCAGCTGTTACCAAATTAGATCTACTACATATGATTTATCTGTTTGATGATTTATGGGCTTCTGGAATTTTTTTTTTCACTTTGTCCAAGAAACTGCAACAAAAATCTTTTACCTCTTATCTCAAGAGGATGGGGAATTCCCTTAAGAGCAGAAAACAGAGCAAAGAGCAAACTTTACCTTAATAATGAATGTGTAAGAGCATACAAAAGAAACAAAACACTTCTTGACATTTCTTTATTGCTTGTATTTGTAAAATCTATCAGTTTCAACACAAAAACTGTAGTCAATATAGATCACCATACTGGCAGTTGAATTATCAATAGTTCCACTAACCTACTCTGCAAGATATAAGTTTCCTTTGAAACAAAGATTTTTCGTGAAAATAAATAATAATAATAATAATAATAATAATAATAATAATAATAATAATAATAAAAGTTGGAAGGGACCTTGGAGGTCATCTAGTCCAACCCCCTGCTCAAGCAGGAAACCCTATACCATTTTGGACAAATGGCTATCCAGTCTCTTCTTAAAAACTTCCAGTGTTGGAGCATTCACAACTTCTGGAGGCAGGTTGTTCCACTGGTTAATTGTTCTAACTGTCAGGAAGTTTCTCCTTAGTTCTAGGTTGCTTCTCTCCTTGATTAGTTTCCATCCGTTGCTTCTTGTCCTGCCTTCAGGCGCCTTGGAAAATAACTTGACTCCCTCTTCTTTATGGCAGCCCCTGAGATATTGGAACACTGCTATCATGTCCCCCTCGTCCTTCTCTTCATTAAACTAGACATACCCAATTCCAGCAGCCTTTCCTTATATGCTTTAGCCTCCAGTCCCCTAATCATCTTTGTTGCTCTTCTCTGTACTCTTTCTAGAGTCTCAACTTCCTTTTTACATCGTGGTGACCAAAACTGGATGCAGTACTTCACGTGAAGTATTAATACCACTTTACAATGCCTTGGTAAAGTCACACTTGGAATACTGCATCCAGTTACAGACAGACAGACAGACAGACAGACATTTGAATTATTTTAGAAGTCAACTGCCAGATTTGGTAAGTTGATTGTAGGTGGATAGCTCAGGTATATTTTAAAATAGATGAATTCATCCCACAGATTATAATGGGGAAACAGTTTTGACCTCACTGATTGTTTGAAAGTAATTGCACCCCAATGGAATTTCTGGAAAATGTAATTGCTTTTTTTAAATCATTCACGTTTTGAAATAATTCCCACTGGAAATTGATGACAGGCTCCTGGGGAATGAGGATGGAGCATTCACTGAGGATGCAACATTTTAAAAGATGGGTGGTAGAACTGAAAAAGTGAAGAAGAGTTTCTAATAAAGGAGAATATTTGTGGCTCACGGTTGACATGAGGGGTCCTTGGTGCTCTCTGAGCTTGCTTGTTTTTTGTTTTTTTTTTGCAGACATTTCATCACCCAAACTAGGTAACATCATCAGTGCTAGTGCTAGAAGAGCTTCTATCTGAAGATGTCACAAAATAAGCCTCTGTTAATTCTTCATTTCACATTGAGAGGATGTTATCAACCAGAACTCCATATCTTCAGAATAGAACTCAAAAGATATCTCTACCTGTGAAAGGGAAAGAAGGCTCTGATTCAAACTGATCAAGGTGACTCAGAACCAGCTTGAGATTAAATGTTCTAGATAACAAGTTTCTATCTCACAAGAGGAAACTGCCTTTTGCGGAACAAAATCACCTTTGTTGATTTTTGTTTTCAATTACCCATTGCTTTAGAAAGAAATTTTAAAATCTCCCCGGAGATACCGGATCAGCAATTCTCTTTAAATATGAAAAAAATAAATACCAATTGAAAAATCTGCTACCAATATTAGGATCGGATTCTCTTGTTTAAGTTCCTTTCACCCTGACACACACATGCAATTCACAAAGGTCTGGGCCAAAAAATTGCATTCCACCTCCATAGTTCCACCATTCTTTTCTAGCAATGCACTCTCATGGTCCATCCATTTTGTATGCTAGGTTTTAGCTGTTAGAAACAGAGCTACTATCTGCTTTGTTGGATATTATTTCTTTCTGGAACATCATTTAATCCAAGAAAGGACTCAGATTTTGAAACTGAGTCAAACTTCTCAATATTCCTCCTCATTTCTGTAAATCTTTCAATGAGTAAAATTTTGAGACAGGGTTTTTTTTTTCATTTATTTTTATGAGGAACTGAAATTTTTTTTGATGCTTTCTTAAACTTATCAATAGTCCAGTAAGATAATAACTTTGACAGGAGAGAACTAATAATACATTCAGCAGGGCTGAGGACTTGCACTAATTCTACCCCTATCTAATTCTGCCAAACCAATAGTTTTATTTTGTTGGTCTGAATTGCTATATTTTTTTAAGAAAAATGATATAAAATAATTGAACAAGTGTTTTTTTACCAAGAGCCATGTTGGCACAGTGGTTAGTATTGTAGGCTAACTCTACCCACTGCCAGGAGTTTGTCCTGACTGGATCAAGGTTGACTCAGCTTTCCATCCTTCCAAGGTCAGTAAATGAGGATCCAGTTTGTTGGGGCAATAGGCTGTAAACCACTTAAAGAGGACTGTAAAGTAATATGAAGCGGTATATAAGTCTAAGTGCTATTGCTATTGCTATTGCTATTGCTATTGCTATTCCTTCCTTCCTTCCTTCCTTCCTTCCTTCCTTCCTTCCTTCCTTCCTTCCTTCCTTCCTTCCTTTCTTTCTTTCATTCATTCACTCACTCACTCATTATTTTATAGCTGCCCACTTGATATTCAACTGAACGAGAATGATATGATATAATTTCCTGCACTTGAAGAAAGAGTGGATTGTAATACATGACATCTATCCAATGCAAAGTAAATACTAGGACTACAAAATAGGATAAACTGTCAGCATCTTCTATCCAGTGGGAAGAAACTCCAAAGTCCTAAGAATAACTGACCCATGGCATGTCTGAATCAAACAGCACCAAGTATATTTATCCTTGCTGGGTTTCCATATCAACAAGAGCTCAAGATTCCCTTGGTTTCCTTCTTCTCGATCATGTTCCTCCTAACACTTTCTGGAAATTCTCTGATCATCTTGATGGTGATCACTGACCTTCAATTGCACAAGCCCATGTACTGGTTCCTGTGTCATCTTTCCATCCTGGACATGGCCTTCTCCGCTGTGGTGGTTCCCAAAATTATTGCAGGATTCAATCCTGGGGGGAAAGTCATTTCTTTCCTAGGGTGTGTGACTCAAGTATTCTTTTTTCATTTCCTGGGATGTTCAGAAAGCCTTCTCTACACTTTGATGGCTTATGACCGCTTCTTGGCCATTTGTAAACCACTCCACTATGGCAACATCATGAGGTGTAGAACATGTCTCATCTTCTCCTTGGGTACCATAATTGGAGGATCCCTCCAATCCACATTTCAGACATTTCTCACTTTTCACTTGCCTTATGGACAGAAAAACTACATTGACTATGTCTTCTGTGACATTCCTGCCATGCTAAAATTGACTTGTGTTGATATAAAGCTTAACGAGTTGATGATGTTCATTGATGTTGGCCTTGTAGCAATGACTTGCTTTCTGCTTATCTTAGCATCCTATGTTTACATCATCATGGCTATTTTGAGAATTAGTAGTCATGAAGGACGGCACCGAGCCTTCTCAACTTGCACTGCCCATCTTACTGTGGTGATCATATATTATCTGCCTGTGGTGTACCATTATCTGAGACCAGCTTCTCAGGACTCCATGGATGGTGTAGTGAGCATGTTCTACACCACAGTGACTCCTTTGTTGAACCCACTAATATATACCCTTAGGAACAAGGAGATGAAAACTGCTCTGCTGAAACTTTGCGGTAGGAATCCAGAGTAAACAATAACTGTGTATACAACTTATTTTGATTTTCTTGAGCATGGTCAGTAGTTAATGTCAACATTTTGGTATGGAAATCTGTCCTGCTTTATGACCACAGTGTAATTTCTATGGAATGCTCTAATAATTGATGTATCTGGACAAATTTACAGAGAATGCCAAAAGAAATCTATTAGAAATTTGAAAAGAAGTACCTCTTTTCAGATGAAATTGTGCCTTGTGATAACCATTTTCTCCTTCATTCTCATTGTTTAGAGAAAGGGGAAATAATAAAAACCTGAATTTGGTCCAACAGTCACCCTACTCTTGTGTGATTTCAAGAGGAAGATTGAAAAGAGGCTCAAGAAAGAATCTGAAATACAAGCAGTGCTAAGAAAACTCTTGAAGTTAGGTCTATAGGATAAAGGATCCCTACACAATGTTCACCTGGTCTGGTTGTTGGAGATCAAAGCAGAATAGCTGGGTTAGAAGAAGCATCAATTTTTGTGTGAACAAGGTTTGAGAGTCAATGTAGGAGATGACCAGGCTGAGCCCAAAGGAGGGGTCAAATGCTTCATCAGTCTTAGATCCCTTCCTGCCCATAAGATATCTAAATCTAGCCCACTTTGAATTCCATTGACTCTTATCTACCGCCAATTTGCTTTGACTGCTTGTAGTTCAGATTCTTGTAGAGAGCTTTAGCATGCAATACGCCTGTAGTCATTTGAATGACCTTGCTTCCTGATTTATTGCACCTGACAGTTGAATTGTTAAGAAACAGAGAGGATCATCATTCATTCATATTCCTGGAGGCTATTTAAAGCAACAGAAAGAATGACATAAAATCTTAGATTTTAGTACCAGTAGATGGACACAATTATAGTGACAATGGCTACAGTCTTGGAAGATGTGAAGGACCAAATATGTGCAGATCATCTTGCAGAAGGTCTATCTGTGTAGTCATTTTGTGGTCAAATCTGACTTTATGGCACATGATCATCATCATGATTGGACAATGAGCAGATACATAGATAAGGAGGGTAAAAAAATTAAGATTGTGACTTTCTTTGTGTCCCATCAGACAGTTGCAGCCCTTGTCTTAATTTATAAAACACTCCAGCCATGGATATAAATGAGAGAACCTTAAGAGAAAACATCAAATCAGAGACAGTGCTCTAGCAAAGAACTAAACAATACTGTATATGTGACCTGATCTGTACCATTAATAGCAGGTGAAGAATGGGAAAAAAGCTTTAGGGCAGTGGTGGCGAACCTATGGCACGGGTGCCAGAGGCGGCACTCGGAGCCCTCTCTGTGGGCACACATGCCATTGCCCCAGCCTCGCCTCCCCCCACGACCCCCTCCTCACCAGCACCCCCCCTGGAGGAGAGTCTCCCCCGAGCGTGGCCCATGAGGAGCAGTGCAGCCAAGGACATGGCAGCCAGGCAGCATAGACAAGACTCTGCCCTCACGCCCCATCGTGCACAGTTGATGCTGCGGGGCGCGGGCAGAGGGCATGGCTGCCATGGTGCTGCTGGGCTGCCTGGGCGATCTGCAGCGGGCCCTGGAGGCAGTGAGTGGCCCTGCGGGAAGGCAGGGTGGGGTAGGTAGGGGATGGAGTGGGGGCGGGGCCAGTTTTGGAGCACTCGGTCTCTAAAAGGTTCGGCATCACTGCTTTAGGGTGTCTAATCAGTTTCCATTCTTCTTCTGATTCCATCTTTCCTTTCTTCATGCAAATTCATGAGTATATCTTCTTGTATAGCTAAGTGGAATTATTTCTTTTTCCTTCATTGAGCTGAGCAGCCATTATTCTTTAAGACCACCATGATGTCCTTCGGGTCTCCTGCTCTTTTTATTCAATTAGGCTTTCATGAATAAATCACAATATGAATTACAGGTATAGGAGAATTGAAAGAGTTTTGCAGGAGATGACCAGGCTGAGCCGAAGGGAGGGGTCAAATGTGTCATCAGTCTCAAATCCCTTCATACACCACAAGAGATCTAAATCCAGCCCACCTTGAATTCTATTGACTCTTATCTATTGCCTATTTGCTTTGACCATCAGTAGTTCAGATTCTTGTAGAGAATATTTGCATACAATAAACCTATATTCTTTGGATCTACCTGGAGTCCTGATTTCCTGCACTTGACAAGTTTATTTTGCCCTCCAATATGATTGGCCATTGGCCTTATTGCAAAGGTGGGGATCTTAGCAACCAACCTCCTGTGATATATCCTTCTTTGAGCCATTTACAATGACCTTATCACTAGCTTTGGGCTGGTGGCCAGATGCTACCTTTCTTCCCTCACCAGAAACTTTTGGCCAAATCATCCACTCCCTTTTATTCTAATGTGTTGTCTTCATTGTGAGAGAGTAGTAAAAATCAAGGGGATAGAAATTAATTCCTTTAAAAAAAAATTGTAAAACAAAAAACAAAAAAGCTCAGAAGAGTTTATATGCATATTTGTTCCTTTCAAACTATTCTGTTGATCGTACATATATGTATATCAAGAGAACATACAATATTTCTTGACATTCCATAAAAAATGGAATATAATAGATATTGTTATGTAAATGGAATACATTTCTAAGTAGGTCTCCAGCTAAAACTCTTAGCCAGAGAAAACTTGTTCAGATTTAAAAAGAGAAGTACATTCCTGAGATGCTGGCATAATTGATGGAGAACAGGTTATCAGTATTGAAAACCTTAAAAACATGCAATATCTATTTTCTTTGTCATCTTTTTTCTCACCAGATTTCTGGAAACATAACCAAAAAGAAAAACCACTGGATTTTCCAAAATAATATTACCATTGATTCATACAAGGAAAAAAAAATTCTAGTCAGAAAGAAAACACAAAGACCACATAATAATAATAATAATAATAATAATAATAATAATAATAATAATAATAATAATAATAATAATAATAATAATAACAACAACAACAACAACAAAAAAAAAAACAACAATAACAATAACAATAACAATAATAATAATAATAAAGTTGGAAGGGGCCTTGGAGGTCATCTAGTCCAACCCCCTGCTCAGGCAGGAAACCCTATATCATTTCAGACAAATGGCTGTCCAGTCTCTTGGAACACTGCTATCATGTCCCCCCTTGACCTTCTCTTCATTAACCTAGACATACCCAATTCCAGCAGCCATTCTTTATATGCTTTAGCCTCCAGTCCCCTAATCATCTTTGTTGCTCTTCTCTGTACTCTTTCTAGAGTCTCAACATCTTTTTTACATCACGGTGACCAAAACTGGATGCCTTATTCCAAGTGTGGCCTTACCAAGGCATTGTAAAGTGGTATTAATACTTCACGTGATCTTGATTCTATCCCTCTGTTAATGCAGCCCAGCACTGTGTTAGCTTTTTTGGCAGCGGCAGCACACTGCTGGCTCATATTTAAGTGATTGTCCACTAGGACTCCGAGATCCCTCTCACAGTTACTACTATTGAGCAAGGTACCCCCTATACTACACCTGTACATTTGGTTTTTCTTGCCTAAATGTAGAATCTTACTTTTTTCACCATTGAATTTCATTTTGTTAGATAGCGCCCAGTTTTCAAGTCTGTCCAGATCCTCCTGTATCTTAAGCCTGTCTTCTGGAGTGTTGGCTATTCCTGCCAGCTTGGTGTCATCTGCAAATTTGATGAGTTCCCCGTCTATCTCCTCATCCAAATCGTTGATGAAGATGTTGAAGAGCACTGGGCCCAGAACAGAGCCCTGGGGCACCCCACTACACACATCAAACACACTGTATTTTTAATATTCAGTGCTCAAAAGTTAACTGAAACCTTCAGTTTCTTTTTAAAAACACAAAGAGTGTGCATTAAAAATAGATTTTGATTTATTTAAGACCTGGGAGATTTTAAAGGTAGAGCTGTTCAAAAACCAAACACTTTGAAGTTGGACTTGAAGCTGATGCTGCAGGAGAAGCAAAAGTCTCTTTCCAGAGAAGATCAGAAGAGACTCAAAAGAGATTATGGATTTTAAGATATGGACAATATTATGCTTCATCAGGAGAAAGCAGAAGCATTTAGAAAGAAAAAGTGGCAAAATATATTTTTGGCAGTCAAATACTGGATAAAAGAATTGTTCTACATTAATATCCCTTGAAATCAGTGGGACTTCTAACACATGATTAGTTGGTCTTATTGATTATTATGGGATTGGACTTTCAAACTAACTGATTGTTCAAAAGTAATTATACTCCATGGAATATAAGGCAACAGTAATTGCCTTTCTCTTAAATCAGGTTTTTGTTTTTTGTTTTTTTGCAATTTCCAGGCACACTGGAATTTAGTAGAAAGCTCAACAGGGCTTCTGTCTGGGGAAGGTGACAGAATGTTCTTGGGAGATGGAATATTTTAAAAAGCTATGGAAACAGAAGTGTGAAAGAGCTCCTTCTTGAATGCTCCAGAATATATTAATCTGCCTAATTCTTTTTTTTTTCATATCCATCTTTCCAGAATCCATAATATCCTCAGAACAAAACTTCAAGAATCTCAAGATGAGAAATGGAAAGAAGACCTAATCCTAATTAAGAGGGAATCCAGATGACCTGGAAAAACTCTAGTTCACATTAAGCTTATATGTCCCAATACAAGAGTCCTTTTTTGGAAATAGTCCCCTTTGTTGGAGTCCATGCAAGTAATTATCTCAATCATCTTTTTGAGAAGAAAACTTGGTCTCTCCCTCTGCATAACATTTGAGTTGGTGCAACTCAAATTCCATTGCTGCCTCTGAAGAGAAAGACTATCTGCTGTCTATACTTTGTCCAGTAAACCTTCTGGAACAGAAGAGGAACAGAATGAGATGCTATCAAGAAAGTTCTAAAACCCATTCAAAGTTTCCAGTTTCTTTTCCAACAATGTCATTAGACCTTAATGACAGACCTAGCTAGATTTTCCTTGTGCAATTCTACATCAGCAAGCAGAGAAATGAAAAATGGATTGAATTGCTTTTTTGCCAAGACATTTACAAGTTGGAATAGGTCTATAAAGAGGGAAACGATGCCAAAAAAATTGTATGTGCAAGGCTGCTTTCCATGTTGTGTTTTGACTGGTGAGTCTTCTGCAGGCTCTGCACTGTTTATATGAAGGTAAGGCAAATGATCTCAGGATCCTTATCTCCATGATGTTCCACATGGTCATTTCAGAGCAGAATTTCTTGAACTTGCATATGACCTATGTCCTGTATATGCATATGAGATGGAACAGTAACCCATCCTTCATATTTGTGTATCAAATATTGTCCAGTTAGGCAGAATCATGTGATGTCCTCCACCCATGTCAAAGTACTTTCTTCAGTGTAAGCCCATACTTTTGTTTTATATCAGGTGGATGATCGAAGTAACAGGTTCCTGTCTGCTTGCTTGATAATCATTTGGGTTTTTTTCTTAAGTGGAAATGTTGCAAATATTTTAAAATTTGTCTTTCTGATATTTCTTACCTCATTTGCTGGCTTGGACCCACTTCCTCTGCTACAACCCAACCCTACCAGTCTGGGGTTGGGGAAACTCTCATTTTTTAATTGTTGTTCATCACTCAAAGTCCAAATGAATTGGAGTGGGATAATAATGAGTTGTAAATATATACAGTAACTATGCCTGATTTGAAATTCAAAGAGGAAAGACTGGATATACAAACATATGTCAACTTGGGGATAAAATCGCTGCCAGATCACTCATGCTGCAAGAGAATTATGGAATTTCTTCACGTCTCTTTCAATGGTAGAAAATAAATACTGAGAGCCAAATTGGGAATTTATGCTTCTAAATTTTAGGATAGCTTCTTTCCCTGGCACAAATTTCACAAAATTCTAGGCCACAGAGAAGTATTACACCTCCACAGTTCCAGGGTTGGTGCCTAGGAATATAAGTGGTCCTTGACTTATGACTACAACTGAGTCCAAAATTTCTGCTGCTAAGTGATATAGTTGTTAAATGAGTGGTGCCCCCATTATATAGCCTTTCTTGCCATAGTTGTTAAGCGGATCACTGCAATTGTTAAGTTAGCAACATGGTTGTTAAGTGAATCTGGCTTCCCCATTGAGTTTGCTTGTCAGAAGGTCACCAAAGATGATCACATGACACTGCATCTGAATTTTGATCACATGACCATGGGGCTGCTGCAACAGTCATAAGTGTGAAAAACAGCCAGAAGTCACTTTTTTCAGTGGTGTTATACCTTCAAAAGGTCACTAAACAAATTGTTGTAAGTTAAGGACTACTGGTACTGTTATGATCCATTAATTGCTTGGCCGAATTTTAACTATTAAAAAATATATATCTTTCTCTTTCCTAAACATTTTTTTTCCCTAGAACTTCATTAACTCTAAAAATGAATCTCGGATTTTGAGAGGCAGTGTTGTTCCCATTTATTTTTATGAGGAGCTGCAAAAGAAGTTGACACTAATTAAAGATACACTATAAATACATCTGTAAGGCTAGAATTTTGACAAGAAAGAACTAATAACATGTTGGAGGATGTGACTGAGAACTGCTAGTTTCACCTAAGATATCCAGTGGCTTCTTTTTGACATGGACATTAATTTATTAGAACTGTTATACTTTTCAAATGGGAAATAACTGAGAGATAACCCTACCCTGTAAGGATGGTGCTGACCTTAATGATGAGGTGATGCAGGTTTCTATGTTTGAAAGAAGATTAAATTGGAATCCATTAAACCTCCTTAGGCCATAAAGGCAAAACTTGCAGAATGCAAATAAGTTGCCAATGGCTTTTTTCTGTTTAAAACTATCTGTAAATGAAACATTCCTCCTAAAATCTCTCATTCCTCAAAGAGCTGAAGTAAGCATAAGAAAAGCAGATTCATGGATTGCTCAAATCAAACAGCCCCAAACAATTTTGTCCTCTCTGGGTTCCCATATGCAAGAGAACTTAAGGTCCCCTTGTTTCTCTTCTTCTCAGTCATGTTTGCACTCACTNTTGCACTCACTCTTGCTGGAAATTCACTGATCATCTTGGTGGTGATCTCTGACCTTCAACTGCACAAGCCCATGTACTGGTTCCTGTGTCATCTTTCCATCCTGGACATGGCCGCCTCAGCTGTGGTGGTCCCTACAGTTATTGCAGGATTCAATCCTGGGGGGAATATTATCTCTTTTTCTGGATGTGTGACTCAAATATTTTTTTTCAACTTCTTGGGATGTGCAGAAAGCCTTCTCTTCACCTTGATGGCTTATGACCGCTTCTTGGCCATCTGTAAACCACTCCACTATGGCAATATCATGAGCTGGAGAGTCTGTCTTGTCCTCTCCTTGGGTACCATAATTGGTGGCTGCCTCAACTCTACATTTCAGACATCGCTCACTTTTCGCTTGCCTTATGGACAAAGAAACTGTATTGACTATGTCTTCTGTGATATTCCTGCCATACTGAAGTTGGCTTGTGCTGATACAAAACTTAATGAGTTGATGACCTTCGTTGATGTTGGTCTTGTAGCAATGACTTGCTTTCTTCTTATCCTAGCATCCTATGTTTACATCATCATGGCTATTCTAAGAATTAGTAGTAGTGAAGGACGGCGCCGAGCTTTCTCAACTTGCACTGCACATGTTAGTGTGGTGGTCATATACTACCTGCCTGTGGTGTACCATTATCTGAGACCAGCTTCTCAGGACTCCATGGATGGTGTGATAAGCATGTTCTACACCACAGTAACCCCTTTGTTGAACCCACTAATATATACCCTTAGGAACAAGGAGATGAAAACTGCTCTGCTGAAACTCTGGGGTGGGAATGCAGAGTAGGTAGCAGAAAATATGTAAAATAATTTTATATTTATTTTTTTAAAATAAAAATGGTGAATAGTCATGTTTGCTTCGAGTTTTGAATGTGTAAATTATCCTATTTTAGGGACTCTTCATCTTTGAGGAGCTGTTAAGAAATTGATGGAGCTAGGTTAAGTTTTTTAAAAAGTACAGATAAATAACTCCTTTCATACGACCTACTGTATGCAGTTTTGTGTCATCTTTCTTTCATAATTCAAGGAATTATATCTTGTTTAGAAGGGGAAAGAGAAGAGGAAACATAAGTTGGTCCAAAAGGAAAGATTCCAAAGATCCCCCTGGAGTAATCTCAGATAGAAGGGAATTCTGCAGGGTCTCTGAAGGAAGTGAAGAAAGTCTGAAGTTTACATCATGGAGCCACAAGTGTTTCATGAGTTCCTCTCCTGGACAATCATGATTCATCCATATCTTACATTTTGATGCTCATAATGTCCTTGGTCCAGTAACCTGTATATGTTCTGCTCTCTTGGGCACAGTGGTGGATGGATTCCAACAACTCATTTCTCCAATAATATATATTTAGGAGACATGGTCCTTCAAACCCTTTCCTGACAGTTGGATGGAGTTCCACTATCTCCCAGAAGAACTAATTCCAAAGCGGTATCAACGAATGCAAATACAATAAAATAGAGAGAAATAGAGACACTAATTAGCTGCTGTTTTTATTGAGGCTCAGTGAAAGCTAACAGACAGTTTATATAAATTTACTGTTTAGAAACGAATGCTTTGGGTGAATTATTGTTTCAATTGGATATATTGTGGCTTGTGGGAAAAAACGCCAGGGGGGCGTTTTATCAGGTACGCCTGATTCACCAGTTGCGGCCTTTTCTGGACCGGGACGCCCTACGCACGGTCACTCATGCACTTGTCACCTCCCGCCTGGACTACTGTAATGCTCTCTACATGGGGCTCCCCTTGAGGAGCACCCGGAGGCTCCAGCTGGTCCAAAATGCGGCCGCACGGGCGGTGTTGGGGGGNTTGGTTATTCCAGCTTGCAGGACTGGCCTAGGGTAATTTTTAGGGGGGTTTTAATTATATTTTAAATTCGACAAATATTTAATATTCTTTTTAATTAATTTTAAATTTGTATTGTTTTGTATGTATTTTAAATAGATTGTCAGCCGCCCTGAGTCCTACGGGAGAAGGGCGGGATATAAATTCAAATATAAAAATAAAATAAATAAAATAAAGCACAAGAAATAGCAGATTTTTACATTTGGAGGTCTTTTGGGATGTACTTTTTCTGTAAATACTGCAGTGACATTCATAATAAAATCATTGTCTCAGCAATGATACTCTTGCAATGATGTTAATATTTTTCTGAGGAGCACAGTGTGTTGAAATAGATTGCCTTTCTGTATAGTCTTGCCAGGAATGTAGAGATATGTATGCAGCAGTCGCCTATGGAAAATTATCAAATGTCAAGGTTCTATTAAAAAAAACACCAAGATTTTCTTTTCCACATGAACGTTCCTTGAGGAGTAATTGGGTCCTATATTCTGATTTTCTTCTAAATTGTCAACACTCAGCCATACCTCCTCTTCTGACCAGTCTCATTTCTCATCTCCATTGCCCTTTTCTTGCATCCTATTTGTGGGATTGTCTCAGTCTGATGTTCCTGACCAAGTTTTGACACTTAAACCTTACTGTGAGAGGAGCAGTATGGTATAGTGGGTTAAGGCATCAGGCTAGAACTAGGACTTGAGAACTAGTCCTGCCTTAGGCATGAAAACTGTCTCGGTGACTTTGGATCAATCTCTCTCTCTCTCTCTCTCTCTCTCTCTCTCTCTCTCTCTACATAGGCTATCGCAAACCACTTCCAAAAACTTTTCAATAAAACTGCAGGGATTTGTCCATGCAGTCAACAGGAGTCAAGATTTCCTTGAAGACACCCTTACCTGGTTAGCTTGGATGGAGGTGTAGATTTGTGATGTGTATTTTAGGGTCAAGAAACCTCAAATTTTGAATGCCTGAGAATTCTATCAGTATTTTTGCAGATAAACATGGCACATCTCTAGATATTTTTAAACTTCATTTTCCCCATCATATTGGAAACATTTAAGAAACAAGGATTTCCTTGTAGAGGAATGTGTTCTATAGCATAATCATTTATTTAGGCTGGTTTAGCATCAGATTTTACAGCAACTAGCTATAGGCAGTCCTTGCCATGCAACCATAATGGAGCCTGCCCATTATGGTCATATGTCAAGATGGTTGTAAATTGGTTGGCCACCTGACCAACTCCTTCATACAACCTTTTTACAATGGTTGTTAAGTGAATGCCATAGTCATTAAGGGAACCCATGGTTCACAATGGGGCCAGTTTTGCTGAAAATTGGAAATAACTGCCAACTTTCAGCAAAACTGTCATAAAACACAGTCATGTAACTATGGAACAATGTAAACAGCCATAATTGTGGCTGTGTTGCCAAGTGCCTGAAGTTGAGTTATGTGATTGCAGGGAGTGACCATTAGAAGTCTGGAACTGAGTCATAACTGACCTCCATGTAGTTATGTTGTCACTATGAATGATTGCTAAGTGCCAGCCATAAATTGAGGATTACCTGTATTCAGAATGCAATCTTTCTATAATTGAAGAATTAAAGAGGAAACAAATAGGTCTTGAGTGATTCATAGATTTGCTAAAGAAGACACATGACCTCATCTATGTTCTCAAATGACATTTCAAGCAATTGAAAGAGCAACAGAAATGACTTGATTATAAGGTCCACCTCATCTAATATTCTCAAGAAAGCAGCACTCTTGAAAGTGGCATAGTTTCAATAGGAACTTATATTGGAAGATAGTGACAGCAGAGAAGCAAGGCAAGATCTGAATATTTCCCATGCAAAAATGTTGCATTAAGCATTCCTGTATAACCCCTCCCCAGTGCCCAACTGTCCAGTTTGACCAGCCAATCCAAAGGTCTGAAGTTGTTATGGGAACCAGTTCTTGCACACCTCAGTTTCCTCCCAGCAAAGTGGAGATAAGGCAGATGGCCCTAGGCACATTCCTCCCTCCCCTTTCACACCCAGCAAGATACATCAAAGTGGAAAAGAACAAAGTGAAGGAAATACATCCTAGAGCCCTCTTTCCCCAGCGCTAAACCTCCCCCCTCCCAACAGAATGGCAGAACCCCAAATGGCATGAAGTAAAAAAAGAATTAAGTCGAAATGAATAAATGAATGGAGGGTGTGACATTGATCTTGGTAGCGAAAGACAGACTTTTACTTCATATTTTTGGCAAAGGAAAGGAACATCCACAGTAAAAAAAATATCAAGATATTGGGTTTCTCAATCTTCCATCATGCAATGATAGTCAAGTTATTTTCTGCCCTTGAGATGATCAACCATTGCTTGACCAACCATTTTTCTTCAAGCACATCATGATGCTCCACTGGTTCCTTTAAATGCAATGTGAGATTACCTTTTCATTTAATTAAGTTTTCATAAATAAACTACAAGATGAAGGAAGAGAATTTGAGAATTTGTTCTCCGGTATGATTGGATGCTGGCCTTATTGCAAAGGTGGAGTAGCAATCGCCCTTGTGTCATATGACTTTCTTGGGTCAACAAATTCTGACCCGGAATGGGAGAGCTCACCACAGTCAACTCGCTATGGCCAACTTGCCATGGGACAGCTTACTGCAGGACAATTCAAATATTAAATTTAATCATTTAAAATAATTTACAATTATTTTAATTTTTGTCATTTATATTTCATTTTGTTCCTCCTTTTTTTAATGATTCCATTCCACTATTTCTTCATTATTAGTGTAATTCTTATTAGTGTAATGAGTTGTCCCATGGCATATTGTCTCACGGTGAGTTGGCCACAGCAAGTTGGCTGCAGCAAATTGTTCTAGACCCTGATCCTGACCAGCTCATTAGATCTAGGTGTAATGGCTTGGAGATACTTCTCTTCTCTTAAAACAGGGGTGTCAAAACTGCCAGCCTTCAGGCTGGTTTCATCATACCGAAGCCGTGCCCACCCCATTGCCGGCAATGCAAAAAGAATCATGATATGTCGCGACATGTCGTGTGAGGTGGCAAGTTTGACACCCGTGCCTTAAAGCAAACTGTGTTGCCTGATCATCCATTGCCTTTAATTCTAACATTGTCTTCATCTGGTGTCAGGCCCCCAAAACCAAGAATGACATGAAAAGTTACAGTATTTCTGAGTAGTTGATTTATTGCTATTTGCCTACAGACTGAATCTTGCTACACTAAAGCATCTGTATAACTATAGATATATTTCTAACTATAGACATACTGATTTCTTTCTGCCTACCAGAAATTCCAAGTTTCACTTGCTCTTTGACCTCTGGAAAGGAGTCATTCCCTTCTGCAATTCCAGGTTACATTCCACCACATCTGGAGTAGGAAGTGGCAATGAGGCAAGGGAATAGAGGTTTGTATTCAAAGCAGAAGAGTTTGTGTCATTCTCTGAATTTGGTTGTTGGTTTGCAAACATTTCATTACCCAACTAGATAACACCATCAGTCTGAGTGAGTATGAGGTTTGCTTCCTGTTTATACAGAAGATCAGGAGAAACAGGCAAAAAAGCACAAGGATTTTAAGTAGGAGGAATATTATAATTTATCAACAGTAATATTGTATAGCATAAGGATTTTAGGAGAAGAGATATATAATGCTGGGGATAACAGAGAAGAATAACTTTGTAGTCATGTGCAGGATAAAATAATTCTTCTGAATTACTTCCCGTTGGAAACAATAGGCTCTTTACTCAATGGCTAATAATTCTGTTGGATAATTATTCATCTGAATTTTCAACCTAATCTATAGTTGAAAATAATTGTGCCCCAGTTGAATTTCTGGGGATCATAATTGCCTTTCCCTAAAATTAGCAATATTCTAAAATAATTCCCAATGGAATTTGATGGAACAGCATTTAACAGCATTCCTTTCCCTAACTCTTGATAATAAAGACATTGTGATTAATAAACACACAACATTTAAAAGATGTCATGGGAGAAATATAGAAATGCTGCTAAAAGGATGCACCAGGATATATAATTACTTATTTCTTCATTTCAAACCGAGAGTCCATAAATTGAAAGAATCATAATACCTTCATAACACATCTGTAGATGAGAAAGGGAGAGAACACCTAATCCTCATTGAGAAGGATTCAGCAAGACTTGGAACATCATTCAAAACTAGAACACAAACGCTTACAACATGCCAATAATTCACAACAGCTGACCATCTTTTTGGAATTGCAACATCTTATTTAGGTATTCATGCAACTCATTCTCTCAGCTATCATTTTGGAAAATAACCTTAACCTTCTCAATTTGATTGAAGATTTCTCTGGTACAACTGGGGGGGGAAAAGCAGTTTCTGAAAGGAAAGGTCATCTGTTTTTCACAAATTGTCTCAGAGAAACAGAATGACATGTTATAAAGCTAAAACTCAGAAACCACCGAGTTAGTGCACTTAGTATTATTATTATTATGACCAATGATTTATTTTGATTGTAGTGATGGAATATTGCTTATTCGTATCTTCAGCAGAACATATCTAGCTGAAAGGTAAGGCAAATAGTATAGATGACAGGATATCTGTGGTTTTCCACAGTCATTTGGGAGGGGGAGATACTTTTCAAATTTGTACATATTCAGGAGTATTAGAGGGAATTTGCTAAATAAATTTCACTTCAAGATACTTTCCTAGCAACTTCCCTTTCTTCATGAAAGGGCCTGCTCAGAATTTTGTTAGATAGATGATAGATATGAAATAAAAAGTAAAAATAGTAAGTCTTTCTCCACCACACTGAATATTTATTTATTTAACGTTTTTTTAAATGTATTTTATGTACTGTAGCTGCCCCTTAACATGTGACAGAAATAAAATGATGTTATATTGTTTTGTAGATCTGAAAAAAGTAAGTGGATTCAAGTGATACAAAATGCACAGAAGCTGTCAGGGACCCAGTAGGAAATATCTCCAGACAACTTGTCTCTTAGAGTAGATCATTGATCAAAGACTTCAAGTATATATAAGAATAACTGACACATGGAATGTCCAAATCAATCAGCCCCACATGACTTTATCCTTTCTGGGTTTCCATATCCACAAGGGTTCAAGCTACCATTGCTGCTCTTCTTTTCAATCATGTTTGCCCTCACCCTTTCTGGAAATTTTCTGATCATCTTGGTGGTGATCTCTGACCTTCAATTGCACAAGCCCATGTACTGGTTCCTTTGTCATCTCTCTATCCTGGACATGGCCTTTTCAGCTGTGGTGGTTCCCAAAGTTATTGTAGGCTTCAGTTCCACAGGAAAAATCATTTCCTTTGCAGGTTGCGTCACACAGGTATTGTTTTTGAACTCTGTTGGATGTGCAGAATCTTTTCTTTACACCTTGATGGCTTACGACCGCTTTTTGGCCATTTGTAAGCCACTCCATTATACCAACATCATGAGCTGGAAAGTTTGTCTCTTCCTTTCCTTGGGTACCATAATTGGAGGCAGCCTCAACTCTGCATTTCTGACATCACTCACCTTTCATTTGCCTTATGGAGAGGACAACTATATTGACTATATCTTCTGTGATGCTCCATCCATCCTGAAGCTGGCTTGTGCTGATACAAAACTTAATGAGTTGATGATCATCATTGACATGGGTTTTATTGCAATGGCCTGCTTTTTCCTCATCCTAGCCTCTTATGCTTACATCATCACAGCCATTTTGAACATTAGTAGCAGTGAAGGTCGACACAGAGCATTCTCCACTTGCACTGCTCATCTTACAGTGGTGTTCCTATACTACCTGCCTCTGTTTTATCGCTATATGAGGCCAGCATCTCAGGACTCCATGGATAGTGTTGTAAGTATGTGCTACACCACCATCACCCCTTTGTTGAACCCAGTGATATACACACTTAGAAACAAGGAGATTAAAATTGCTCTGCTGAAACTCTGGAGTGGGAATCCTGAATAGACAATAGGAAGTATACCCATGTTTATGTTTTTAAAAAGAAACATGGTGAATAATCAAGTTTACATCATCCTTTTAGGATGGAAATCTGAATTTTATGGATCTACTGAAATTTTCTACCAACCACTCTTAAAGTATGGATATGGATATGAGCCACATGAGCTCATTAGAAAATTGGAGATAAGTCTGTGCTGTGTCCTTCTTAATCTTGGAGTGAGGATGATCTGCTTAGAGGTATAAACAATCAGCATCTCAAGTTGGACCAATGGTCCTTCCACCTGCAGGAGGTTTCAAGAGAAAGCTTGAACAGATGCTCAGGAAAGGATCTGAGATGTAAACAATGCTGAAGGAAGCCTAAAGCAACCATTCCCATCAGGTGCTGCTTTGTGCTTCTCCTAGAGAAGTCCTCATCCAGCCAAACCTTGAAAACAGTTATTCACAAAGTCCTTTTTCAGCCAGCTTCTGTTAGCTCTGCTGTCTTTGACACAGAAGAGAAAGAATTCCATCACATCATCCTCTCCACTGTTTCTCATTAGAGTTTTCCTGTACTACTGGCTGAAATTCCACTGCCTCCTACAAGACCTGTATGAATGGATCTCAACATATAGGGGGAAAAATCAAAGGGTAAAAGAATTATTAGGCAACTAATTTTTATTCAAAAGCTACTGTATGGGCGAGTTTATACATAACTGTACCTGTTTGAAATAACTCCTCTGAATATCTTTGTGTGTACTTCTTCCATGCTGTAGGAGTCTCTCCGATATTATAATCTGAATAAACATTGTTCTTTTGCTTTGTTATGCAGGGAACTTGAGCAATAGAGCACATTGTACGTTCAATTTACAGATACCACGCATAGCTCTTTCTCTCTAAACACAGCAGAGATAGTAAGAAGATAATTATGCAATCTTTTACCCTGACTTGTAATGATGCTGACATTTTTCTGGGGAGCAAAAATAATGTGGAAATACTGCTGCTTTCTCTTCTGTTCCCTGTCAATAATCATACAGTGCAGCTGTCTCCTGTAGTGAGTTACTGAATTTCAGGTGGGTACTTCACAGAACTGCACACAAGAAAACTCAAGATGGTAGCTTCGTTGGGATTCTACATGGGGCTGAAACCACCATGTTGACTTTTTGGACCAATTCTTTGAATGCCCTGGCAATGTATATGTAGGACCTAAAACCATAAGATGAAGTAAGCGTATTGGGGAATTGAAAGAGTTTATATAATATAATATAATAATAAAGTTGGAAGGGACCTTGGAGGTCATCGAGTCCAACCCCTTGCTCAGGCAGGAAACCCTACACTATTTTATTTATTTTGCTGTATTTTGGTTGCTGGTGTTGTTGCAATGGAAGAGGCTTATCACAAGTCTTGTTTGATGCATCCTTCCTTAGTCTAGGGATCCTGACCTTATGACAGGTTTTGTATATGGGGGCCCAGAGGTACCTTTCTTCCCTTACATAAATCTATTTCCCTATTATACTTATATTTAAATCCAAATTCTCTTCATTTGGATTGGGAGAAAAATGGTACCAAGGATTGAAGAACCTTATTGGTTATTTAAAAAGAAGAGAGGGAGGGGAGAGGGAGAGGGAGGAGGAGGAGGAGGATTTGCATAGATTGTCATCACTCATAACTTCTTCCATTAATTATACACATAAATTCTGCCATTATTCAATGTATCTTGACACTGAAATCAGAGGAAAAATATGGAAAAGAATACATGTCTGGTGTTATAAATTAAAAAAAATATTTAATTCAAGATTCCTAGCAAGAAAAGGCTTCTTCTGAATATCTTTTTACATGCTTCTCCCATGCTTTAGGAATCTCTTTGATATTGCCATTTCAATAAACTGTCATGGTTCTGATAGATGAGACCAATTAAAAGAACTTCAAGGCAAGGAATTCTTCCTCAAAGAACATTTTTATTTTGCTACAAAATAGCGGCACATACAAAGATGAACCCAAGACTAAATTCCCCTCCGCCTGGTTACAAAATTGCAAGTTGCAATTCCCACCCCACTTAGAAGTCATAAATCACATTCACCAATTGTTACTAAATGCAGGCACTCCTCCCAGATCTCCAGCCTGCTAAAATGTTATCATTAATGACCTTGGTTCCCATACTTGAGAATTGTTATGGCTAGCTTAAAACTACACTTCCCCCCTCCTTCTATTCTAAATATGTGGCAACCGAAAACGAAATGAAAATGGCTTCAGTTCAATTCATTGCAGAGTTGACACTAACATTGCATTTGTGTGACTTTATTCATTAAATTTGAAATATAGCACAGGATTAAGAAAACTTGACATTCAGTGTAGCTATGTGTTCACTAATAAAAACATCAATTATTTTGACAGGCAAACTTGTATATGATTCCATTCTTTCTTTAAACCTGAATTTTCTCTACTGCAGTTGGAATATTTGGGAAAGAAGCATTCTTGGTATCTTCTGATACTTGATAAATAGGTTTTTAGCCTGCCCCTTTTCCAGTCATCTCAAGGCTAAACGAAACAATAATATAGGATTCAACGATATTATCTTTTATACAGGAGAAATTTTTAGAAAATGAACAGCAAAATGTTATTATTGTCATTCATGAAAAATTATGTCCAATTTCTTATATTTAAAAAGAAAAATAAGATGATTCAATTACAGTGACAATGGGTGCCTCCTTGGCAGAACTGAAAAACCAGACCTTCCTGGAGAAATTTGTCTCTGTGATCACTAAGTTTCAATATTGACTTGATGGCACATGTTCAAGATTATTGTGTGGCAGTGGACAGCAACACCCACAAGAGAAGTCAAGATGGTGGCTCTCTTGGTGTTATGTCATGTGGTTGCAGCCACTATGGTGACATTTAAGTTCAAATCTTTGAAAACCCTGTGTCAGGCACAAGCGAACAGGAAGAGGCGCTGAGTTCTATTCATTTCAAATTTATTACGTCTTACCTATACACATGAATCTGATCTACTAATCGTCAAGACAAATTGCCACTAGATAAGAAACAGTGGAATTCACACAGGGTTGGACTAAGGTCTCTTGTGGGAGCATACCACCTCCAAACTGATGACACATTTGACCTTGCTTTCGGGCTCAGCCTGTTCATCTCCTACATCAGAGGAATGAACATGGAACAACCTGCCTCCAGAAGCGGTGAATGCTCCAACACTGGAGGTTTTTAAGAAGAGACTGGACAGCCATTTGTCCGAAATGGTATAGGGTTTCCTGCCTGAGCAGGGGGTTGGACTAGATGACCTCAAAGGTCCCTTCCAACTTTACTATTATTATGATGATGATGGCTCCTTAGAGATAACTTTTGTTATCCTTTTTTGCAACTATAAATTAATGCAACATCCATTTCCTTGGACCTTTTGTTTCCACTGCGAACATAACTACCAAAATGAACAGGTCCTTTTCCAAATCAAAATTAACATACAATCATAGACTAAAATGAGAAATAATGTTTAACCCAAAAGGAAGTACTCTGGTACAAGGCCAGATCACATACATTAGAGGTACAATTTTAGTAAAGCATACCCAAGAATTAACCAAATCCTGGTGTTTCTTCCTAAAAACACATATATGTATCCAGAATACATGAAACAGTAAGATCTGCTATACCATTATGACTTGTGATGTTTCCTGACTAGGGCAGCAAACCTCGCTGCCCAAGATGAGTAAAAATAAATCAGGAAAGAGACAAGATGGATCGTGAATCTCAAGACGAAGTCAAAATTATGATTGATCAAGGGGAAAGCTGAAATTCTAACTATGCATTTGGAGGAGGAAAAAGTTAACCCAAATGGTAAGGTAGGAAAATGACTGACAGTCAATTCTGGAGTAAAAAAAATTGTTCTGAATTAATTCCCATTGGAAACAATAGGACCATAACTCATAGCTAATCATCTCTTTGATTATTATGTGTGCAAACTTTCAAATTTACTAATTGTTTGAAAGTAATTGTTCCCCAGTGGACTTTCTGGCAATCATAATTGCCTCTCTCTTAAATCAGCAATATTTAAAATAACATGCACTATCTCTAGGGAATAAAGGCAGAGTGTTCACTGAAGATGCAATATTTTAAAAAGATATGAAAACAGAAGTATCTAAATGCTCCCACCTGGAGAAATGAAGATACATGAGTCTGCCTAATTCTTCACTTCACACTGAACGGTCATATCAAGCAAAAGTTCATCACAACGTCACAACAGATTCAAAGCTCTCTGGATGGAAAAGAATGAAAACACCTATTCCTAATTAAGAAGGCATCTAAAGACTTGGAATAACATATAAGCTTAAATAACTCACAACATATAAGCTTAAAACAAGCTATTTTTTCAAAATAGCTGGTTGCTTTTTTTGGAACTTCAACACCTTGCAATTCAGTCTCCCATTTTGTAAAGAAGTTCTTAAGATGGTTTCCTGCATTCTCAGTCTGGCTGAAGATCTCCTTCTCCTCAAATAAAATTGCAGTCTCTGAAAAGAAAGATCATCTGCTGTCCATAAATTGCCCAATGGAAACTCAATGGCATTTTTAGCTATAAAGCTAAAAATCAAAAAGCAAATCGATTAACTACACATCAATAGCTTCCATCTGCTATTCTGCAACTGCATTAGCAATTTGTGGTAGTCCTAACAAAGATATAATTTTGCCAATTGCAATCCATTTTACATGAGCAACCACAGAGCAGAGGGAATTCAATAGCTTCTTCCCCAACATATTCACGGTGTTGGAAATGGTCACTGAAATGAAAGTTATGCCCCTCAAAGGAATAATCAACTGAGTGAGTTCAAAGGTCTCTTTAGTGCTGTGACACTGTATGATTGCTGATTGCTAATTTATTGTTGGGATGTATGATTGTTATGATTGAATATTGTTTCTTTGTATCACCAGCAGACTGTATCAAGTTGAAAAAGCAATGTTATAATAAGCCACAAGATCTGGAGGGGGAGACTTTTCAAACTTATATATATTCAAGTTTGCTAGAGACAACTTACTAAATAAGAATTCCATATCAAAATACTTTTCAAGAAGCTTCCTTTTATTAGTGAAGTGGACTGTTCCCTATTTGATAGATGATAAATACATCTATCTTCTATATATAAATAAAAATGTAAATGTTCATTTGTTCAAAATCTTAAATCTCCGAAAGTTCTTCACCAATTGCTTTGAAATTTTAACACAATGTTGCATTCGAATATGTGCGTGTTTTTATATACCTATTATTATATAGATGTCACACCTGTGACAGGTAAAAACATGTTTTTTTGAAAAACATCGCCATCTGTTGGACGTAAAAGCTTTCTCTTTTTTTTCTTTTTCATTTAACCAGACTGAGCCACAGCAACGCGTGGCTGGGTACAGCTAGTATGAAATAAAAGGGAAAAGAACAGTTTTTTCTCCATCACATTGAATATTTATTAATTTAATAGTTTTCAAATGTTTGTTATACAGCGGCGCCTTGACATACAACAGAATAAGGATAATGTGATATTGTTTTCTACATCTGGAACAAAAGTGCACACAGTAAGTAAACTCAAGTCTAACAAATTATGCAGAAACTCTCAGAAATGTCTACCCGGTAGTAACTAACTCCAAGCAAAGTGCTCCATTAGATTGACTCATTGCTCAAAGACCTGGATACATATAAGAATAACTAACACATGGAGTGTTCCAACCTATCAGCCCCAAATGAGTTTATCCTCTCTGGGTTTCCATATCCACAAGGGTTCAAACTACCCTTGCTTCTCTTCTTCTCAATCATGTTCGCCCTCACTCTTTCTGGAAATTCTCTAATCATCTTGATGGTGATCTCTGACCTTCAATTGCACAAGCCCATGTATTGGTTCCTATGTAATCTCTCCATCCTGGACATGACAATATCAGCTGTGGTGGTTCCCAAAGTTATTGCAGGATTCAACATCTTGGGAAGGGTCATATCCTTTTCAGGGTGTGTCACACAGGTATTCTTTTTGAACATTGTTGGGTATGCAGAATGTTTTCTTTTCACCGTGATGTCTTATGACCGCTTCTTGGCCATTTGTAAACCACTTCACTATGGCAACATCATGAGTTGGAAATTGTGTCTCATCTTCTCTCTGGCTACCATAATTGGAGGCTGCATCCATGCTGCCTTTCAAACTTCTCTCACCTTTCATTTGTCTTATGGAGAGGACAATTATATTGACTATGTCTTCTGTGATGTTCCACCCATCCTGAAGCTGGCTTGTGGTGACATACATTTTAAAGAACTGATTATCATCATTGACATGGGCTTTGTAACGATGACCTGCTTTCTCCTCATCCTAACATCTTATGTTTACATCTTCACGGCCATTTTGAAGATTAGTAGCCGTGAAGGGTGGCACAAAGCTTTCTCCACTTGCTCTGCCCATCTTACTGTGGTGTGCCTATTCTTCCTCCCTGTGTTCTATCATTATTTGAGACCAGCTTCTCAGGACTCCATGGATAGTGTGTTAAGTGTGTTCTACACCACCATCACTCCTTTGTTGAACCCACTAATATACACACTTAGGAACAAGGAGATGAAAACTGCTCTGCTGAAACTCTGGAGTGGGAATCCAGAATAGATAGCAGCAAGTAAACCCAAGACATTTTTAAGATTTTTAAAAATAGTTTAATTCATGTCACAAAGCTATTTTATGGCTACACACAAATTTTCTATTGACAACTATTAAAGAGTAGATATAGATGATCAAATTGTATAGAAAGCAAAGGAGCTGATTAGAAACATGAGCACCAGCAGATTCTTTCAAATCACATAGTGTGTTGTATGGAAAGATTGGGTAAAATATTGCTGCTTTCTCTTCTGTTGTTGTCATGAATAGTAGAGATCAGTGGCAGCTGTTTCCTGTGGTGACTTGCTGAATTTTAAGAGAATTATTGATCTGAGCAGCAAGGAGTATAAGAATCATTTTCCAGATGAACTTTACTTGAGAAATGAGATCTTCCCAAGTTTTTCATATTCCCTCGATTCTGATTGGTCTCTCGGTTGACTTAATTTAGTTCCTTCAATCTAATTCAGTCCTCGCTTCTCAACGTCATCACCTATTTCTTGCATTCCACCTATATGATCTTCTTAATCTGATGTTCCTCACCAAGTCTTGACCATAAAATTGGACTGTCATACTGTGAGAGTTAGTATGGATGGAAGAGTGATATGTACCTGAAGGATTAAAAACACTTGATATTCAGTGTAGCCAATGGTGGGATTCAAATATGTGAACAACCAGTTCTCTGTGTGGATGCCATTTCCAGAAGTCCATTCTGGGCCTGGGCAACAAAAAATTAGTTATTGGTTCTGCTGAAGTGGTGCAAACCAGCTGAATGCCACCACTGAATGTAGCTACATGTTCTCTAATAAAAACATGTCGTATATTTTTGCAGACGAACTTCTTTGTGACTCCTTTCTTTCTTTAAATCTTAATTTTTTCTCTGTTTAATTTGTAATATCTGGGAAAGAAGCATTTCTTTGTATATTTACATCTCAAGGCTAAACAGAATAAAATAAAATAAACAGCAATAAACAATTCAATAATATATAAATATATATATTAGATGGAGAAAAAATGGTTGGAAAATCAAAAGCAATTTTTAATTTATTTTTTTATCCATGGGAATAGAATAGAGCTGGAAGGGACCTCGGAGGTCTTCTAGTCTAGCCCCCCACTCAAACAGGAGAACCTATACCATCTCAGACAAGTGACTGTCCAGTCTCTTCTTAAAAACCTCCAGTGATGGAGTGCCCACGATTTCTGAAGGCAAGCTGTTCCACTGTCCTCACTGTTAGGAAGTTTCTCCTTAATTCCAGTTGCTTCTCTCTTTGGTCAGTTTCCAACCATTGTTTCTTGTCCTGCCCTCTGGTGCTTTGGAGAATAATTTGACCCCCTTTTCTTTGTGGCAGCCCCTCAAATACTGGAATGCTGCTATTGATGTCACCCCTATTTCTTCTTCTTTTTTAGACTGGCCAAACTCAACTGCTGCAGCCGTTCTTCATGTTTTAATCTCCAGGCCTTTGATCATCTGAGCTGTTCTTCTCTGAGCTTTTTCAGTGTTGTTCACTGTCAATTTGCTACATCAAAAACAGAAATAAGGTGATTCAATTATGGTGACAATAAGTGAAACAAAGACCTGAAGAACCAGGCTGATTCTCCTGGAGAAAATCAATCTATCTGCTCATCAAGGCCCAACATTGATGGAACATGTTCAGCATTATCATGTGGCAGTGGACAAGAATGTCCCCAAGAAAAATAAAAATGGTGGATTTCTTGGTTTTATGCCATGTGGTGGCAGCCACCATCTTGACTTTTTGGCCAATTTTTTGAATGCCCTGGCAATCAATATATATGCTGGAGTCTCATACAGAAAATCAGAAAATCAGGGGGGAAATGGGAAACAATACATGCCCGGTGGTATAAATAAACACAAATCATAAATATCTCTTTAGTTCAGATTTCTAATAAGGTAGCACTTGCTCACATGTAAAGAGACATATAATAATAATAATAATAATAATAATAATAATAATAATAATAATAATAATAATAATAATAATAATAATAATAATAATAATAATAATAATAATAATAATAATAATAATAATA
>NW_015389029.1:47908-50987 GCF_001527695.2 Protobothrops mucrosquamatus
TCTCTACTTTTTGGGAGACAAAGTTGTCTGCTAGGTTTGCCAGGAACCGGTTTGATCTTCCACTTGGTGCAGAGTTTGTGTCCCAGTTGATGTCAGGGTAGTTAAAGTCCCCCATTACTATTGTGATGTGCTTCCTACATACCTTAGTTAGCTGACTAGCAAAAAGTTCATCTATTTCCTCTGTTTGGTTGGGTGGCCTATAGTATACACCTATGGCAATGTCATTTTTTCCCCCTTTTATATTGACTTGCATAAATCATAAAGTTAGGGGTCCCTACCATTTTTGTTATTTATTTTATTTATTTATTATTTAAATTTATAAACCGGCCTTTCTCCCTTACGGGACTCAGGGCGGTGAACAGGCAATAATAAAAATCACAATAAATATTGAATAAAAAGCCTGCTCTAAAATACCCCATATAAAACCCCTAGCAAAGCCCAATCAAAACTATGCCAGGCCGGCCGCATGGAATAGATGGGTTTTCAAGGCTCACCGGAAGAGGCGCAGGTCCGTAGTTGTACGTAGGTCGGGGGGTAGGTCATTCCTGAGGGCAGGAGCTGCCACAGAGAAGGCTCTCCCCCTGGGGGTCGCCAGCCAGCATTGACTGGCCGACAGCACCCTAAAGAGGCCCTCTCTGTGGGAGCGGACTGGTCGAAGGGAGATATTTGGTAGGAGGCGGTCTTGCAAATACCTAGGTCCATTGCCAAGGAGCACTTTAAAAGTTGTTACTAACACATTGAAGCGCACCCGGAAGGCCACCGGCAGCCAGTGCAGCTCGCGCAGGAGAGGTGTTACATGGGAGTATCTAGAGGCCCCCAAAATCCCCCACGCGGCCACATTCTGAACTAGCTGGAGCCTCCAGGTGCACCTCAAGGGGAGCCCCATGTAGAGAGCATTGCAATAGTCCAGGCGGGAAACAACTAGGGCTTGAGTGACCGTGCGTAGGGCGTCCCGATCCACAAAGGGGCGCAACTGGCGTATCAGGCAAGCCTGATGAAAAGCCCACCTGGCCACGGCTGTCACATGATCGTCTAAAGACAGCCGAGCATCCAGGAGGACGCCCAGGCCCTATCCGCGGGAGCTAATGACTCGCCCCCGATAGCCAGAGATGGAGCCAACTGGCTATGTCGTTACGCCGGAAACCACAGCCACTCGGTCTTGGATGGGTTGAGTCGAAGCCTGTTCCTCCCCATCCAGACTTGCATGGCCTCCAGGCACCTGGACCTGTTATCTTTTTAACATACCCAACTATAAATGGATACAATATCCATTTCCCTAGACCTTTTGTTTTCATTGAAATCATGAGTACCAAAACCAACAGAGAATCTTCCAAACCAAATTAATGTAGAATCACAAAATCAAGTGAAAAATAATATGTAGTCAAAAGGGAAGTATTCTTGAACAAGGCCAGATCATGTACATTAAAGATCCACGTTTAATACTGCATACCCATGAATTAACCAAATCCCTCCTTTTCTTTTTAAAAAGAAGTCTTGAAAAAGCACTTTTGGGATTCCTAAAAACACACATCATATCCAGAATACATTCAGATTACATGAGATAGTAAACTTTGCCTTATCCATATGACCTTTATACTTTTCAAAGAGGTGTAAAAATAAATCAGGAAAGAGGCAAGTAAGATCATAGATTTTGAGGTGATGACAACATTATGACTGATCAAGTGTAAACCAGAAATTCTCTCTAGACGTTTGGAGGAGGAAAAAAGTGACACAAATAGTAAGGCAAAAAAAATGACTTGGGCAGTCAGCTCTGAAATAAAATCATTGTTCTGAATTAATTCACACTGAAAACCATGGGATCTTAACTCATGACTAATTGATCATTTTTGATTGTGTGTGCAAACTTTCAAATTTATTTATTGTTTGAAAGAAATTGTTCCCTAGTTGACTTTCTGGCAATCATAATTGTCTTTCTCTTAAATCAGCAATATTTTGAAATAACATTCACTAACTCTGGGGAATAAGAGCAGAAGGCTCACCAAAGATGCAATGTTATAAAAACACATGTAAACAGAAGACTCAAAATGCTCCTGGAGTCATGAAGATTTATGATGCTGCCTAATTCTTCACATTGAGAGGTCTTGTTAAGCAGGAGTTCATAAGATCCTCAGAACAAAACTCCAAGTACCTCTAGATTTGAAAGGGGAAAAAAATCTCAGTGTAATTGAGAAGAACTATCATGGCTTGGTGGAGACCACAAACCTGTATCTCACAATAACTGATTTAAAAAAAAAACAAAACTGAGGCTACATTTGTTGGGTTTTTTTGCAATTAATTATGCCAGCTAAAGTTTGGAAAGAAAACATGATATCTTCAACTCTATGCTCGGTTTAGGACTCCATCTTGGAGCAACAAAAAGTACATTGCTATCATCAAGACAAAGCTTGTTTCATTTCTATAAGGAGTCCAGTGAATCTAAGAAAGAAAATTAAAAGTTACAAACCTACAAATTTGTTCATCGAAATATTCCACCAGCTCTTCTGGGAGCAGCATTGGAACTGCTGTCCTTTCAATCCTACCAATCAATTTCACGTTGGAAAAGAAGAGAAATGAATTGAGTCACTCCTTCCTCAAAATTTTATTTATTTATCAAATTTTAAACCACAGAGAGACACTGAGCATTGTACACCATATGAATTACAATGTTGGAATAGGTCTGTGAAGAGCAAATGATGTCCCAAAAATCTATGTCCAGTACAATGCTGGTTTTGCATGCTGTGTGATGATCTGTGAATCTTCTGGAATTTCAGCATAGTTGTTAAAAGGGATATTAGGCTAACATAAATTATTTTTCACATTTCACATTTACTTTATGTCACTTATATCTACCTTATAAGGTGACCCTGGGCCACATGATTGTTTGAAGATGGACATTTTTCAACTTGTATATGGAATGTGTATGTGCATATAAGATGGAAATTTGAGTTGGATCTTGTCCTTCCTATTTTCACATGAGATACTTTCTCATGGTTTCTCAAGAATTGCATGGTTTCCTCCCCAGTGTAAAAGCTGTGTATTCCCCAGCTCCACACAATCTTCTGTTAGATTGATGGAAGCT
>NW_015389029.1:52428-54070 GCF_001527695.2 Protobothrops mucrosquamatus
ATTTCAGACAACTATCACCTTTCATGCACCTTATGGAGAGGACAATTATATTGACTATGTCTTCTGTGACATTCCATCCATCCTTAAGCTGGTCTGTGTGGACATAACATTCAATGAACTGATGTTCGTTATTGACATGAACTTTATAACTATGACCTGCTTTCTCCTCATTCTAGCCTCTTATGCTTATATCATCACAGCCATTTTGAAGATCAGTAGCAGTGTAGGACGGCAGAGAGCCTTCTCCACTTGCACTGCTCATCTTACTGTGGTGTGCATTTATTTCCTTCCTGTGTTTTATCGTTATATGAGGCCTTCTTCTCAGGACTCCATGGATAGTGTGGTAAGTGTGTTCTACACCACCATCACCCCTTTGTTGAACCCACTAATATATACACTTAGGAACAAGGAGATGAAAACTGCTCTGCTGAAACTCTGGAGTGGGAATCCAGAATAGATAGCAGCAAGTAAACCCAAGAAATGTTTAAGATTTTTAAAAATAGTTTAATTCATGTCATCAAAGCTATTTTATGGCTACACTCAATTTTTCTATTGACAACTATTAAAAAATAGATATAGATGATCAAATTGTATAGAAAGCAGAGCAGCTGATTAGAAACATGAGCACCAGCAGATTCTTTCAAATCACATAGTGTGTTGTACGGAAAGATTGGGTAAAATATTGCTGCTTTCTCTTTTGTTGTTGTCATGAATAGTAGAGATCAGTGTGCAGTTGTTTCCTGCAGTGACTTGCTGAATTTTAAGAGAATTATTGATCTGAGCAGCAAGGAGTATAAGAATAATTTTCCAGATGAACTTTACTTGAGAAATGAGATCTTCCCAAGTTTTTCATATCCCCCTCCATTCTGATTGGTCTCTCGGTTGACTTAATTTAGCTCCTTCAATCTAATTCAGTCCTCACTTCTCAACGTCATCACCTATTTCTTGCATTCCACCTATATGATCTTAATCTGATGTTCCTCACCAAGTCTTGACCGTAAAATTATACTGTCATACTATGAGAGTTAGTATGGATGGAAGAGTGATATGTACCTGAAGGATTAAGAACACTTGATATTCAGTGTAGCCAATGGTGGGATTCAAATATGTGAACAACCACTTCTCTGTGTGGATGCCACTTCCAGAAGTCCATTCTGGGTCTGGGCAACAAAAAATTAGTTACCGGTTCTGCTGAAGTGGTGCAAACCAGCTGAATCCCACCACTGAGTGTAGCTACATGTTCTCTAATAAAAACATGTCATATATTTTTGCAGACGAACTTGTATGTGACTCCTTTCTTTGTTTAAATCTTAATTTTCTCTGTTTAATTTGTAATATCTGGGAAAGAAGCATTTTATTTTATTTATTTATTTATTTAATTACATTTATATCCCGCCCTTCTCCTTGCGGACTCAGGGCGGCTAACAATTAGATAAAATACACACATAGAAAACACCTTTAAAATTAATTAAAAAGAAATATTTAAACTAATCTGATTAAAAGTAATTAAAACCCCTTTAAAATCCCTTAGGCCAGTCCCGCAAGCTGGAACAACCATGTCTTGAGGGCGCGGCGGAAGGAAGGGAGATCAGGGATCACCCTGATCTCTGGGGGCAGTTCGTTCCAGAGGGTGGGAGCTCCC
>NW_015389029.1:57205-66310 GCF_001527695.2 Protobothrops mucrosquamatus
ACATGTGGTTGCATTCAGTCTCCCCAGGACCCTGTCCACGTCATCGGGAGTCACAGAGTCAAACTCCTCCCAAATAACAGTCTCAAGACCTGCTCCCGTCACCTCCCCCGGGGCCACCCAGTCGGAGTCCAAACCCTCTCGGATCCGAGCGACTTTGTCATGCAGATATTGTGCAAACTCCTCAGCCTTCCCCGCCAGGTGGTCCCCTCCCCCTCAATTGAAGAAGGGAGCAGGTCACCCTAAAGAGGGAGGCTGGGCGATTATCTGATGACGCAATGAGGGTGGAGTACTAGTTAGACCTCGACACCCTCATCGCCACAAGGTAAGATCTAATATGTCTCCTTACCTGTGTTCGGTCGGATTCGGTTCGATTTCTTTGTATATTTACATCTCAAGGCTAAACAGAATAAAATAAAATAAACAGCAATAAACAATTCAATAATATATATATATATATATATATATATATATATATATATATATATATATATATATATATATATATATATATATATATATATATATATATATATATATATATATATATATATATATATATATATATATATATATATATATATATATATATATATATATATATATATATATATATATATATATATGTTTTCTGAGGTTTTCGCAGGTGTTTGTATGTAGGTCTTTAGTTATTCGGGTTTTCTCCCGCGTAGAATTGAACGTACCTTGGCAACGTTTCGACGAAGTCACATTCGTCATCTTCAGGCTGGTGTCTTCAGCTTCGTGCTTCTAAGAAAACCCGAATAACTAAAGACCTACATACATACATACATACATACATACATACATACATACATACATACATACATATATATATATATATATATATATATATATATATAACGGAGAAAAAATGGTTGGAAAATCAAAAGCAATTTTTAATATATTTTTTTATCCATGGGAATAGAATAGAGCTGGAAGGGACCTCGGAGGTCTTCTAATCTAGCCACCTGCTCAGATCAGAGAACCTATACAATCTCAGACAAGTGACTGTCCAGTTTCTTCTTAAAAACCTCCAGTGATGGAGCTCCCACGATTTCTGGTGGCAAGCTGTTCCACTGGTTAACTGTCCTCACTGTTAGGAAGTTTCTCCTTAATTCCAGGTTGCTTCTCTCTTTGGTCAGTTTCCAACCATTGTTTCTTGTCCTGCCCTCTGGTGCTTTGGAGAATAATTTGACCCCCTTTTCTTTGTGGAAGCCCCTCAAATACTGGAATGCTGCTATCGATGTCACCCCTATTTCTTCTTTTTTAGACTGGCCAAACTCAAGTCCTGCAGGCGTTCTTCATGTTTTAATCTCCAGGCCTTTGATCATCTGAGCTGTTCTTCTCTGAGCTTTTTCAGTGTTGTTCAGTGTCAATTTGTTACATCAAAAACAGAAATAAGGTGATTCAATTACGGTGACAATAAATGAAACAAAGACCTGAAGAACCAGGCTGATTCTCCTGGAGAAAATCAATATATCTGCTCATCAAGGCCCAACATGATGGAACATGTTCAGCATTATCATGTGGCAGTGGACAAGAATGTCCCCAAGAAAAAATAAAATGGTGGATTTCTTGGTTTTATGCCATGTGGTGGCAGCCACCATCTTGACTTTTTGGCCAATTTTTTGAATGCCCTGGCAATCAATATATATGATGGAGCCTCATACAGAAAATCATAAAATCAGGGGGAAAATAGGAAACAATACATGCCCGGTGGTATAAATAAACACAAATCATAATATTTCTTTAGTTCAGATTTCTAATAAGGTAGCACTTGCTCACATGTAAAGAGATATATAGACGTGCATAAATCATAAAGTTAGGGGTCCCTACCATTTGTGGTATCTTTTTAACATACCCAACTATAAATGGATACAATATCCATTTCCCTAGTCCTTTTGTTTTCATTGGAATCATAAGTACCAAAACCAACAGAGAATCTTCCAAACCAAATTAATGTAGAGTCACAAAATCAAGTGAAAAATAATGTGTAGTCAAAGGGAAGTATTCTTGAACAAGGCCAGATCATGTACACTAAAGATCCACGTTTAATACTGCATACCCATGAATTAACCGAATCCCTCCTTTTCTTTTTAAAAACAAGTCTTGAAAAAGCACCTTTGGGATTCCTAAAAACACACATCGTATCCAGAATACATTCAGATTACATGAGATAGTAAACTTTGCCTTATCCATATGACCTTTATACTTTTCAAAGATGTGTAAAAATAAATCAGGAAAGAGGCAAGTAAGATCATGGATTTTGAGGTGAGGACAACATTATGACTGATCAAGTGTAAATCAGAAATTCTCTCTAGACGTTTGGAGGAGGAAAAAAGTAACACAAATAGTAAGGCAAAAAAAATGACTTGGGCAGTCAGCTCTGAAATAAAATCATTGTTCTGAATTAAGTCACACTGGAAACCATGGGATCTTAACTCATGACTAATTGATCATTTTTGATTGTGTGTGCAAACTTTCAAATTTATTTATTGTTTGAAAGAAATTGTTCCCTAGTCGACTTTCTGGCAATCATAATTGTCTTTCTCTTAAATCAGCAATATTTTGAAATAACATTCACTAACTCTGGGGAATAAGAGCAGAAGGCTCACCAAAGATGCAATGTTATAAAAACACATGTAAACAGAAGACTCAAAATGCTCCTGGAGTCATGAAGATTTATGATGCTGCCTAATTCTTCACATTGAGAGGTCTTATTAAGCAGGAGTTCATAGGATCCTCAGAACAAAACTCCAAGTACCTCTAGATTTGAAAGGGGAAAAAAAATCTCAGTGTAATTGAGAAGAACTATCATGGCTTCGTGGAGACTTGGCATACCACAAACCTGTATCTCACAATAACTGATTTAAAAAAAAAAAAAACTAAGGCTACATTTGCTGGGTTTTTTGCAATTAATTATGCCAGCTAAAGTTTGGAAAGAAAACATGATATCTTCAACTCTATGCTCGGTTTAGGACTCCATCTTGGAGCAACGAAAACTACATTGCTATCATCAAGACAAAGCTTGTTTGTTTTCTATAAGGAATCCAGTGAACCTAAGAAAGAAAATTAAAAGTTACAAACCTACAAATTTGTCCATCGAAATATTCCACCAGCTCTTCTTGGAGCAGCATTGGAACTGCTGTCCTTTCAATCCTACCAACCAATTTCACTTTGGAAAAGAAGAGAAATGAATTGAGTCACTCCTTCCTCAAAATTTTTATTTATTTATCAAATTTTAAACCACAGAGAGACACTCAGCATTGTACACCATATGAATTACAATGTTGGAATAGATCTGTGAAGAGGCAAATGATGTCCCAAAAATCTGTGTACAGTACAATGCTGGTTTTGCATGCTGTGCGATGATCCGTGAATCTTCTGGAATTTCAACATAGTTGTTAAAAGGTATATTAGGCTAACGTAAATTATTTTTCACATTTCACATTTACTTTATGTCACCTATGTTTACCTTATAAGGTGACTCTGGGCCACATGATCGTTTGAAGATGGACATTTTTCAACTTGTATATGGAATGTGTATGTGCATATAAGATGGAAATTTGAGTTGGATCTTGTCCTTCCTATTTTCACATGAGATACTTTCTGATTGATATAAGGAAGAATTGCATGGTTTCCTCCCCAGTGTAAAAGCTGTGTATTCTCCAGCTCCACACAATCTTCTGTTAGATTGATGGAAGCTTCACTCCTATCTTTTTTCTATGAAGCTTATATGCAGAATCAGATTTCTTCCACCCATGTAAAAGGACTTACTCCAGAACCATATTTCATTTTCCTATCAGTTTGATGTGTGAAGGAAAACATTGCAATGATTTTGCTTGGTGGCCTTCAGTTCTTCTCAAGAGGTTATCTGGCAAGCAATTTGAAAATGATCTTTCTCTGGCATTTCTGACCACCAACTGAGTTGGGGACATTGGTTCTCTTGTAGCCCAATCTGTTAGTGAATGGTTAAATATGAACAAGATAAACACAAGATAATTGAAAAAAAATATGCTTCTGACAACATAATACATTCTTCTTTCCAGCTCTTATTTCTTTCCAAATAACATAGAATTTTGAGACATAAGGAGTATTTCTCTTCCACATGTTCATGGTTGGTCCATAGGGATGCACTCTCTGGATCCATGCAAATGTAGGCAAGATTTTAAATATTAAATTCTTGTTTTTCTGGGCAAGATACAAGATCTTTCAGGAAAATGATTAAGTCCGAAAGGGCATCTCCCACATTGAGACTTAATATAACTCCTTTTATCATAAAATCTCACCTGCTCCACATGTTGGGTGATTAAAGCAAAAGTACTATATGGCGTGCCCAAATCAAACAGCACCAAATGAATTTATCCTCTCTGGGTTTCCTTGTACAGAAGAATTAAAGGTCCCCTTGATTCTCTTCTTCTCAACCATGTTTGCACTCACCATTTCTGGAAATTCTCTGATCATCTTGGTGGTGATCTCGGACCTTCAACTGCACAAGCCCATGTACTGGTTCCTCTGTCATCTCTCTATCCTGGACATGGCCTTTTCAGCTGTGGTGGTTCCCAAAGTTATTGCAGGCTTCAATTCTAGAGGAAAGATTATCTCTTTTCCAGGATGCATAACAGAGGTATTCTTGTTTAACTCTGTTGGGTGTGCAGAATGTTTTCTCTACACCTTGATGGGTTATGATCGCTTTTTGGCCATTTGTAAACCACTCCACTATAGCAACATCATGAGCTGGAAAACCTGTCTCACCATCTCCTTGGGTACCATAATTGGAGGCAGCCTCAATTCTGCATTTCAGACAACTATCACCTTTCATGCACCTTATGGAGAAGACAATTATATTGACTATGTTTTCTGTGACATTCCATCCATCCTTAGGCTGGTTTGTGTGGACATAACATTCAATGAACTGATGTTCATTATTGACATGAATTTTATAACTATGACCTGCTTTCTCCTCATTCTAGCCTCTTATGCTTATATCATCACAGCCATTTTGAAGATCAGTAGCAGTGTAGGACAGCAGAGAGCCTTCTCCACTTGCACTGCTCATCTTACTGTGGTGTGCATTTATTTCCTTCCTGTGTTTTATCGTTATATGAGGCCTTCTTCTCAGGACTCCATGGATAGTGTGGTAAGTGTGTTCTACACCACCATCACCCCTTTGTTGAACCCACTAATATACACACTTAGGAACAAGGAGATGAAAACTGCTCTGCTGAAACTCTGGAGTTGGAATCCAGAATAGATAGCAACAAGTAAACCCAAGAAATTTTTAAGATTTTAAAAAATAGTCTAATTCATGACATCAAAGCTATTTTACGGCTACACCCAAATTTTCTATTGACAACTATTAAAGAGTAGATATAGCTGAACAAATTGCATAGAAAGCAGAGCAGCTGATTAGAAACATGAGCACCAGCAGATTCTTTCAAATCACATAGTGTGTTGTATGGAAAGATTGGGTAAAATATTGCTGCTTTCTCTTCTGTTGTTGTCATGAATAGTAGAGATCAGTGTGTAGCTGTTTCCTGCTGTGACTTGCTGAGTTTTAGGAGAACTATTGATCTGAGCAGCAAGGAGTATAAGAATAATTTTCCAGACGAACTTTACTTAAGAAATGAGATCTTCCCAAGTTTTTCATATCCCCTCGATTCTGATTGGTCTCTCGGTTGACTTAATTTAGTTCCTTCAATCTAATTCAGTCCTCACTTCTCAACGTCATCACCTATTTCTTGCATTCCACCTATGTGATCTTCTTAATCTGATGTTCCTCACCAAGTCTTGACCGTAAAATTATACTGTCATACTATGAGAGTTAGTATGGATGGAAGAGTGATATGTACCTGAAGGATTAAGAACACTTGATATTCAGTGTAGCCAGTGGTGGGATTCAAATATGTGAACAACCACTTCGCTATGTGGATGCCACTTCCAGAAGTCCATTCTGGGCCTGGGCAACAAAAAATTAGTTACCGGTTCTGCTGAAGTGGTGCGAACCAGCTGAATCCCACCACTGAGTGTAGCTACATGTTCTCTAATAAAAACATGTCATATATTTTTGCAGACGAACTTGTATGTGACTCCTTTCTTTGTTTAAATCTTAATTTTCTCTGTTTAATTTGTAATATCTGGGAAAGGAGCATTTCTTTGTATATTTACATCTCAAGGCTAAACAGAATAAAATAAAATAAACAGCAATAAACAATTCAGTAATATATATACAGTATATATATTAAACGGAGAAAAAATGGTTGGAAAATCAAAAGCAATTTTTAATTTATTTTTTTATCCATGGGAATAGAATAGAGGTGGAAGGGACCTCGGAGGTCTTCTAGTCTAGCCCCCCGCTCAAACAGGAGAACCTATACCATCTCAGACAAGTGACTGTCCAGTCTCTTCTTAAAAACCTCCAGTGATGGAGTGCCCACGATTTCTGAAGGGAAGCTGTTCCACTGGTTAACTGTCCTCACTGTTAGGAAGTTTCTCCTTAATTCCATTTGCTTCTCTCTTTGGTCAGTTTCCAACCATTGTTTCTTGTCCTGCCCTCTGGTGCTTTGGAGAATAATTTGACCCCCTTTTCTTTGTGGCAGCCTCTCAAATACTGGAATGCTGCTATCAATGTCACCCCTATTTCTTCTTTTCTTTAGACTGGCCAAACTCAAGTCCTGCAGCCGTTCTTCGTGTTTTAATCTCCAGGCCTTTGATCATCTGAGCTGTTCTTCTCTGAGCTTTTTCGGTGTTATTCAGTGTCAATTTGTTACATCAAAAACAGAAATAAGGTGATTCAATTACGGTGACAATAAGTGAAACAAAGAGCTGAAGAACCAGGCTGATTCTCCTGGAGAAAATCAATCTATCTGCTCATCAAGGCCCAACATTGATGAAACATTTTCAGCATTATCATGTGGCAGTGGACAAGAATGTCCCCAAGAAAAATTAAAATAGTGGCTTTCTTGGTTTTATGCTCTGTGGTGGCAGCCACCATCTTGTCTTTTTGGCCAATTTTTTGAATGCCCTGGCAATCAATATATATGATGGAGCCTCATACAGAAAATCATAAAATCAGGGGAAAAATGGGAAACAATACATGCCCGGTGGCATAAATAAACACAAATCATAAATATTTCTTTAGTTCAGATTTCTAATAAGGTAGCACTTGCTCACATGTAAAGAGACTTGCATAAATCATAAAGTTAGGGGTCCGTACCATTTTTGGTATCTTTTTAACATACCCAACTATTAATAGATACAATTATCCATTTCCCTAGTCCTTTTGTTTTCATTGGAATCATAAGTACCAAAACCAACAGAGAATCTTCCAAACCAAATTAATGTAGAGTCACAAAATCAAGTGAAAAATAATGTGTAGTCAAAAGGGAAGTATACTTGAACAAGGCCAGATCATGTACACTAAAGATCCACGTTTAATACTGCATACCCATGAATTAACCGAATCCCTCCTTTTCTTTTTAAAAACAAGTCTTGAAAAAGCACCTTTGGGATTCCTAAAAACACACATCGTATCCAGAATACATTCAGATTACATGAGATAGTAAACTTTGCCTTATCCATATGACCTTTATACTTTTCAAAGATGTGTAAAAATAAATCAGGAAAGAGGCAAGTAAGATCATGGATTTTGAGGTGAGGACAACATTATGACTGATCAAGTGTAAATCAGAAATTCTCTCTAGATGTTTGGAGGAGGAAAAAAGTAACACAAATAGTAAGGCAAAAAAAATGACTTGGGCAGTCAGCTCTGAAATAAAATCATTGTTCTGAATTAATTCACACTGGAAACCATGGGATCTTAACTCATGACTAATTGATCATTTTTGATTTTGTGTGCAAACTTTCAAATTTATTTATTGTTTGAAAGAAATTGTTCCCTAGTCGACTTTCTGGCAATCATAATTGTCTTTCTCTTAAATCAGCAATATTTTGAAATAACATTCACTAACTCTGGGGAATAAGAGCAGAAGGTTCACCAAAGATGCAATGTTATAAAAACACATGTAAACAGAAGACTCAAAATGCTCCTGGAGTCATGAAGATTTATGATGCTGCCTAATTCTTCACATTGAGAGGTCTTATTAAGCAGGAGTTCATAAGATCCTCAGAACAAAACTCCAAGTACCTCTAGATTTGAAAGGGGAAAAAAATCTCAGTGTAATTGAGAAGAACTATCATGGCTTGGTGGAGACTTGGCATACCACAAACCTGTATCTCACAATAACTGGTTTTTTTAAAAAAAAAAAAACTGAGGCTACATTTGTTGGATTTTTTGCAATTAATTATGCCAGCTAAAGTTTGGAAAGAAAACATGATATCTTCAACTCTATGCTCGGTTTAGGACTCCATCTTGGAGCAACGAAAAGTACATTGCTATCATCAAGACAAAGCTTGTTTGTTTTCTATAAGGAATCCAGTGAACCTAAGAAAGAAAATTAAAAGTTACAAACCTACAAATTTGTCCATCGAAATATTCCACCAGCTCTTCTTGGAGCAGCATTGGAACTGCTGTCCTTTCAATCCTACCAACCAATTTCACTTTGGAAAAGAAGAGAAATGAATTGAGTCACTCCTTCCTCAAAATTTTATTTATTTATCAAATTTTAAACCACAGAGAGACACTCAGCATTGTACACTATATGAATTACAATGTTGGAACAGGTCTGTGAAGAGGCAAATGATGTCCCAAAAATCTGTGTACAGTACAATGCTGGTTTTGCATGCTGTGCGATGATCTGTGAATCTTCTGGAATTTCAACATAGTTGTTAAAACGTGTATTAGGCTAACATAAATTATTTTTCACATTTCACATTTATTTTATGTCACTTATATCTACCTTATAAGGTGACTCAGGGCCACATGATCATTTGAAGATGGACATTTTTCAACTTGTATATGGAATGTGTATGTGCATATAAGATGGAAATTTGAGTTGGATCTTGTCCTTCCTATTTTCACATGAGATACTTTCTCATGGTTTCTCAAGAATTGCATGGTTTCCTCCCCAGTGTAAAAGCTGTGTATTCCCCAGCTCCACACAATCTTCTGTTAGATTGATGGAAGCT
>NW_015389029.1:66991-76201 GCF_001527695.2 Protobothrops mucrosquamatus
ACAGAAGAATTAAAGGTCCCCTTGATTCTCTTCTTCTCAACCATGTTTGCACTCACCATTTCTGGAAATTCTCTGATCATCTTGGTGGTGATCTCGGACCTTCAACTGCACAAGCCCATGTACTGGTTCCTCTGTCATCTCTCTATCCTGGACATGGCCTTTTCAGCTGTGGTGGTTCCCAAGGTTATTGCAGGCTTCAGTTCTAAAGGAAAGATCATTTCTTTTCCAGGATGCATAACAGAGGTGTTCTTTTTTACCTCTGTTGGGTGTGCAGAATGTTTTCTCTACACTTTGATGGCTTATGACCGCCTTTTGGCCATTTGTAAACCACTCCACTATAGCAACATCATGAGCTGGGAAACCTGTCTCACTCTCTCCTTGGGTACCATAATTGGAGGCAGCCTCAATTCTGTATTTCAGACAACTATCACCTTTCATGCACCTTATGGAGAGGATAATTATATTGACTATGTCTTCTGTGACATTCCATCCATCCTTAAGCTGGTCTGTGTGGACATAACATTCAATGAACTGATGTTCGTTATTGACATGAACTTTATAACTATGACCTGCTTTCTCCTCATTCTAGCCTCTTATGCTTATATCATCATAGCCATTTTGAAGATCAGTACCAGTGCAGGACGGCAGAGAGCCTTCTCCACTTGCACTGCTCATCTTACTGTGGTGTGCATTTATTTCCTTCCTGCGTTTTATCGTTATATGAGGCCATCTTCTCAGGACTCCATGGATAGTGTGGTAAGTGTGTTCTACACCACCATCACCCCTTTGTTGAACCCACTAATATACACACTTAGGAACAAGGAGATGAAAACTGCTCTGCTGAAACTCTGGAGTGGGAATCCAGAGTAGACAGCAGGAAGTATACCCAAGACATTTTTTAACATTTTTAAAAAATAAAATATGGTGAATAATCAAATTGATGCCATCATTTCCAGATGGAATTCAGAGCTATTTAATGGTTCAACTGAATTTTTTATTGACTGCTCTTAAATAATGAATATAGCTGACCAAATTGCCTAGAAAGCCAAACCAACCGATTAGAAATGTGCACATCAGCTAGTTGTTTCAAATCATGCAGTCTGTTGTGTGTAATCACTTCTTTTTTTAAATTTGATGGGGAAGTGGAATGACTTGCTTAGAGGTGTAAAGAAATGGAATCACTAGTTGCAACAATGGTCCTCCTAGCTGCCTGTTGGTTTGAATAGAAAGCTTGAATATATGCTCAGGAACATATCTGAGATGTGAGCAATGCTGAACGAAACATAAGGTTTGAAGAGCATCCATTCCTATCAGGTGTTGTCTAGCTCTTCTCCTAGAGAAACCCTTATCCAACTAGAACTTGATTACAGAAATTAATGATCTCCTTGTTCAGCTAGCCTCAAGTAGCACTGCTCTCTTGGACAAAGAAGACTAGGAATTCCAGCAAATCATTGTCAAGATTGAATCACTATGATGCCTGCTAGCTTCCTCATCTTGCCATAGAAAAGTAGGGAGGGGTAGAAAATGAAGAGCGGAAATGGAATGCCAAGAAGCTGTTCACGGACTGTGAAAGCCTGCCCCATGTCAAGGTCATTGCCACAGGTGCTCGATGAAGATGTGAACTGTTCCCATAATAAAATGGAAGAGTACTATTGGACAATGTGAACACCTGGTGGGTGGGGCATGGGAATCTATCTTTTTACTAAGCAAGCTTTCGCACGGGAAAACTCAGAGATGGTTTTGCTTCTTCAGTTCTGAAGAAGCCCAATAAAGTTTAACCTGCTGGGATTTAAATGCCTTGAGGATTCCTTTCGTTGGGTCTGCTAGTTGGATGAATGATAATCATACTCTCCACGATGTCTCTTTAGAAGATGTCACATTTGCTGGCTGGATTTCCATTGCCTCCAACAAGACCAGTTTGTGAAGAGATCTCAACAGAGGCATATAGCAAAAAATAAGAGAGGAAAAAGAGAATTATTTAGCAGCTATTTTAATGGGGAGTTTATACATGACTGTATGTTTTAGAAGTGCATTTAATATCTTTTCTGAATGTATTGTCATGTGCTTTTCCCGTGCTGCATGAAACTCCCTGGTGTTGTAATTTAAATAAACATTGTTGTTTCCTGACTTTATTCACTAAACCTGAGAAACAGAACATTCTATAGTTTATTTTTATTAGTGTATGGCATTGTTACAGTAGCCAAGAGACCACAATGATATTGCAGAGTAGTAATTTGATTTGCCAAGGTACCAGCTCTGTTGTAGGATACACTTGCATGCTGTCGTGGAAAAACCCAATGAAAAAGACAAGAGACAGCAACACAACAACAATAATTCTTACTTTAGGATTCAGAGGTTTATTTTGCTAATAATTTGGAACATAGCAAGCATAATAACACAACATCCCTTCCATTTATAACCCATTGCAATGAGGACCATATGACATAGCAGAATCCAATAGGACAGCTAGAGGCCAATGGCAAATCAATCAGGTCCAGTCTCAACCTTTTATACCCTTTCTCATTCTAAGACTGTAGTCCGATGGTCCGCTGACTTTTGCTGATTTCTGCTGACCTTTGCTGACTTTTTACTGGCTTCCTTCTGACCTACTTTCCACATATACCCGTGTACATTGGAACCCGCATCCATCAGCTACTTTTCAGTTACCTATTTCTCCCATAGTTACAATATTCACGTTCCAAATATACATAGAACTATCTACTTTGCAATTTCATATTGCACAAAGCTCAGCAGATTACAAATAGTACGTTCGTATTGTGAAACAGCATAAAGTTCAAATCACTTCTGTGGGGGCCTATTTCAGGTTTGTTCTAACCTCACCTTGTTATATGAGGAGGGGGCTATATTTTCATCTCCCACAATGCTTTCCAAGGTATGTTAGAGAAGGATGAGCTGCTTCACACCAGAGAGAAAGATGAGCAATTCTTCCTGCAGTGTCACCCCAAGCCCCCTCCCTTCCCAGAGCCTCCTCACAAATGGGTACCACCACCAGGAAGGTTCACAGTGGTCAGGAATCTGCCTGCCTGCACACAGCACCAACTCGTCTCCCCACCGAAGTGGTACCTATCTATCTACTTGCATAGAACATGCTTTTGAACTGTTAGGCTTTGACTCGAACCACTGGAGCAGAAACCATATCCAGCATCATTAAGCCACTTCTTAAAAACTTCCAGTGTTGGAGCATTCACAGCTTCTGAAGGCTAGTAGAGTAGAGTAGAGTAGAGTAGAGTAGAGTAGAGTAGAGTAGAGTAGAGTAGAGTAGAATAGAATAGAATAGAATAGAATAGAATAGAATAGAATAGAATAGGAGTGTTCCAGTGTTGGAGCATTCACAGCTTCTGAAGGCTAGTAGAGTAGAGTAGAGTAGAGTAGAGTAGAGTAGAGTAGAGTAGAGTAGAGTAGAGTAGAGTAGAGTAGAGTAGAGTAGAATAGAATAGAATAGAATAGAATAGAATAGAATAGAATAGAATAGAGTGTTCCAGTGTTGGAGCATTCACAACTTCTGGAGGCAGGTTGTTTTTATAAATAATAGGAGAGTATACAGTTTTGTCTCATTCTTTTGCCATCCTGGAGCCAATTTATTTTGCCACATTCTGTCTGTTCTGTGACTTCCTGTCCTGGTTATAGGTTTTGCATGAGAATTCCTATTTTTCTAAACACTTTTCATAATTGGACATAATTGACACAATCAGGTGCCTTTCTGTAATCAATGAAGCCACATACTGGCTTCCTTTTGGTCTTCTTTGCTTTTGTCAATTATCCAGCGTGCATCAGCAATAATGTTTCATGTTCTTCTACCTTTTTCTAAAGATGCCAGCTCTTTAGAAAAGGTGAAAGAACATGGAACATTATTTAGGGCTCCAATCTGTGCCAGATGTTCCTCGGTTTTATTTTGCTTTTCTGTGAAATTAAGGATATTGTATGATAGCTTGCACATTGTTTATGGAGATTCTCAATTATCCAGGTCATGGTTGGCCCAAAGGTTTTCAAAAGGCAACTGGACTTTTTGACAATGGGTCAAAAATTGACAATGGGTGCATTCTTGGAAGACCTGAAGAATCAGGTTAAGGACCGATTCTTCTGGAGAAAATATATATGTATACTCACGAATGCCCTACATTGACTTGATGGCACATATTCAGCATTATCATGTGGCAGTGGACAAAAGAGTCCACAAGAAAAGTCAAGGTGGTGACTTCCTTGGCCTTATGTCATGTGGTTGCAGCCATTGGAATCATAGTTACAAAAAACAACAGGGTATCTTCTGTTAGAAGTAAGTCTTCATCCTGGTTCATCCAAGCCGGGAATAAATAAGCAAACATGGCGACTGCTTTGGGAAGAAGGTTACAGTTTATTGAAGCAGAAAGATGGTCCTTGCAAGAAGGAGCAGAGGAGAAGAAAGAGGCTGAGCACATGGGTAAAAGGTTTTTTATACCCCCTCTAGCCCTGTTTGGAATAGTTTCCTGTTCCTGTGGCATGAACTTTGAGGATATTTCTGAGTGTTTTTCTAGGCCTTGATATCTGTGGTTTAATCCTATTATCATATCCTGCTTCCCAGATGATGGGGCTAATGACTCCTAGAGTTTGGGTGGGGTATGCAGATTTTCTCTTTGTCTTCTTGATTGCTCTGGCTTCAACCTTCTGATGGTTTTACATCTGCATTTGTATGGGGCTAGGTCTTGCTTGAGGCAGAGAGATTTGGAGCCAAAGTTGGTTTCTGCTTTTTAAAATACTTTTGAGGAAATATATATTTCTGCCCTTTTAATATTTCCTTCTCTGGGGCTCTGACTTCCCACACTTCCAAAACAAAATTAACATAGACTCATAGAAGCAAATGAAAAATAATATGTAGTCCAAAGGGAAGTATTATTTTACAAGACCAGTTCATATATTCTAGAGGTGCATTTTTAGCATTGCATATCCATAAATTAACTAAATCCCTCCATTTCTTGCTAAAAACATGTAGCATATCCAGAACAGATTTTATCCATGTAGCTAGTGATGATCCATGACTAGAGTAGTAAGTCTAGAGTAGCGTAACAGAGATGTAAAAATAACTCAGGAAAGAGGCAAGATGGATCATGGATTTTAAGGTGAGGACAACATTATAATTAATTAAAGGAAAAACAGAAATTCAATCTATGCACTTTAGAGAAGGAAAAAGGTAATCCAAATAATAAGAAAGAGAAATAACTTGAGCAGTCAACTCTGAATTAAAATAAAATGTTCTGAATTAATTCCCATTGCAAACAATAGGATCTTAACTCATGGCTAATTAATCTTTTTTATTATTATGTGTGCAATCTTTCAAACTCACCTATTGTTTGAAAATAATTGTTTCCCAGGGCAGTTTCTGGGCAATTTTAATTGGTTTTCTCCTAAATCAACAATATTTTAATATAGTGTTTACTAACTCTAGGGAATAAAGGCAAAACATTCACCAAAGCTGGAATGTTATAAAAATATGTGGACACAGAAGAATCTAACTGCTCCTACCTGGAGACATCAAGATGTATGACTCTGTCTAATTGTTCACTTTACGTTCAGAGTTCATACCAAACAGGAGTTCATAAGATCCTCAGAACCAAAATCCAAGTATCTCTAGTTGTGAAAGGGGGAAAATATCTGAATGAAACTGAGAAGAACTATCATGGCTTTGTGGAGACCTGGCATACCACCAACTTGTATGTAACAATAATGATGGATTGGGTAATTGTTGGTTTTTTTTAAAAAAAGCAAACTACAATTACATTTGTTGGGGTTTTGCAATTAACTATGTCACATAAAGCTTAGAAAGAAAACATCTTCCTTTCCATGCTTAGTTTAGGAGTCCGTCTTGGAGCAACTAAAAAGTAATTGCTGTCCATCAAGAAAAAGTTCATCTGTTTTCCATGAGGTGCTCATTGAATCTTCTGAACAGAAAGAGAATTAAAGGTTACATGGCTACAAGTTAACAAGCAAATAATTCAAAACTCCATCAGGATTTTCCACCTAATCTTCCAGGAACAGCAATGGAAATATGGTCATTTCTACCCTTCCAGTCAATTTCACACTAGCAAACGTAGCCTTTTGGAAAAGAGAAATGAATTGAATCACTCCTTCCCCAAGATTTTATTTATTTACTTACTTATCACATTTTTAAACCACAGAAGGATCCTGGTCCTGTAAAATATGGGTTCTGACACATACATTGTACAAAATACAATGTTGGAATAGGTCTGTGAAGTGGCAAACGATGCCGAACAAAATCTATGTGCAATGCTATTTTCCAAGTTGTGTAATGATCTATGAGTCTCCTGGAATTTCAACATAGTTAGCAAAAGGTATATTAGGCTAATGTAAGTTATTTTATATGTGGTCATTTGAGGGCAGACATTTTTCAACTTGGATATGGACTACAGATGTGCATACGAGATGAAAACATGGGTTGGGTCCTGATCCTTCATATTTTCATATCAACATTTTTCCAACTAATATATAGGAAGAACTGTGTGAATTCCATCGCCAGGGTAAAAGATTGTTTGTTTTTAACTCCATGCTTCTGTTTTCCCTCAGGTTGATGGAACTTTAACTCCTATCTTTTTTCTATCAAGCAATTCCTAACTAACATATAGGCACAATCTGATTTCTCCTACCCATGTAAAAGAACTTCCATCAACCCCAAATAAATACTTTTGTTCTCTGTCAGGTTAATGAGTCAAGGAGAACATTCCTGTTAACTTTGCTTGGTGCCTTTGCTTCTTCTCAGGGGGAATATCTTGCAAACATTTTGAAACCGATCTCTCTCTGGCACTTTTTATTAACCTGCTGTTGATACTGCCTCTTTCAACAGCCCAATCTGTTGGTCAATGTTTGCTAGTGGGACAACAATGGGAAACTCCCATTGTTCATTATCCAGAGTCGAACAGGATCAGTAGTTTTATGTGAGCAAATGTAAACGAGACAAAAACAATTAGGTGTATCCCATTTGCGGCTTGGACAGGATGAGATATAGCTGATCATCAGATCTGTCAAAGAGAAAAAATTCCTGAAAGAAATTCTTGAAAGAATTACAATCTAATTTCCCCAACTTTATTTAAATCTGACAAAATAAATACTGGTTAAATGCCGAGTAAATAATGCTTTTAACATTACAATAGGTTCTCCTTTTCGGTTCTTTTTTTCCCTTAAATCACATAGAATTTTGGGATATAAAGAGTATTTCTGCTTTACAGGTCCTGGACTGGTCCATAGGGATCTACTGGTCCATGCATTTGTAGGCTAGACATTAGGTGTTTGAAGAAGAGACTTCTACTATATGGAGTGTCCAAATCAAACAGCCCCAAATGAATTTATCCTCTCTGGGTTTCCTTGTACAGAAGATTTAAAGGTCCCCTTGATTCTCTTCTTCTCTATCATGTTTGCACTCACTCTTTGTGGAAATTCTCTGATCATCTTGGCAGTGATCACCAACCTTCAATTGCACAAGCCCATGTACTGGTTCCTCTGTCATCTCTCCGTCCTGGATATGGCCTTCTCAGCTGTGGTGGTTCCCAAAGTTACTGCAGGATTCAACCAGCAGGAAAAGATTATTTCCTTCTCAGGGTGCATCTCACAGGTATTCTTTCTGAACTCGGTTGGGTGTACAGAATGTTTCCTTTACACCGTGATGGCTTATGACCGCTTCTTGGCCATTTGTAAACCACTCCACTATGGCAACCTCATGAGCTCGAAAACCTGTCTCATTCTCTCCTTGGGTACCATAATTGGAGGGACCATTCACTCTACCTTTTTGACATCTCTTACCTTTCATTTGCCTTATGGAAAGAACAACTATATTGATTATATCTTCTGCGATGTTCCATCCATCCTGAAGCTGGCTTGTGTTGACATACACTTTCAAGAGACAGTTATCATCGTTGACATGGGCTTTGTGACAATCACCTGCTTTCTCCTCATCCTAGCATCGTATACTTATATCATCACAGCCATTTTGAAGATTAATAGCAGTGAAGGGCGACAGAGAGCCTTCTCCACTTGCTCTGCCCATCTTACTGTGGTGGTCATATACTACCTACCCTTATTTTCTCGTTATTTGAGACCAGCCTCTCAGGATGTCATGGAGAGTGTGGTATGTGTGTTCTACACCACCATCACCCCTTTGTTGAACCCAATAATATACACACTTAGGAACAAAGAGATGAAAACTGCTCTAGTGAAACTCTGGGGTGGGAATCCTGAGTAGGTAGGTAGCAACAGATGTGCACCATGTATTTATCCTCAAAATTAGATAAGCAGTTGTGACCTCTAATTTACTTTACTGTATGGAGGTGCAAATGAAAATGGGAAGAGAGATCAGAACTACAGTATCTATTAACTTTTTTTATAGGTCATCCAGGATTGTTGGAAAGGATACATGTGAATGTCCTAAAGATGCTTTTTCATGAGGCAACTGAACTTTCTTGTTTTTCTTTGAAGACGTTTTGCTTCTCATCCAAGAAGCTTCTTCAGCTCTGACTGGATGGTGGGAAATGGAAGGATTTATATTCCTTGCAGAAGAAGCTTCTTGGATGAAAAGCGAAACATCTTCAAAGAAAAACAAAGAAAGTCCAGTTGCCTCATGAAAAAGCATCTTTGGGACAACTGTAACCTGGATGGCTGAGAATCTCCTTAGATACATGTGAATATAATTTTTAAACATCTGTTTAGTTTTTTCTCTTGCATATCTGTGTGCGTTTCTACTTTTTTTGTATGGTTTTCTGTCAGATGTATACTAAAAAATGTTAATTTCTGAATAAAATTAGTTCTTCTATTATTCTTTTATTGTTTAAAAGGAAACTGTAACAGAGTATATTGTTAATTTTGGAAATATTATAGTTCATTCCTTTTCAGTAAAAACTGCAGAAATATTCATTCTGAAACAGCATTCTCTGTATTTGATAGTTTTGTAGATTATGCCAATATTTTCCTGAGATTCCAAAATGTGTTCAAACACTGCCCACTTGCATTATGTTCTGATTATGTCATGGGGAGAAAATGTACTGACTTCCTGATGATCTTTGCTTAAGGATCAGAGTCTTTCTGAACCAATGAGATGGCCTACATCTTTATTGATTTGTTGATTCTGGCTTCTGACTCAGCCATACTGCATGGATTCACCATCAATCTTACTTGGTCCTGATTTCTAAGTTGTATCTTAGTGGTAGCACA
>NW_015389029.1:76279-85627 GCF_001527695.2 Protobothrops mucrosquamatus
GTTCTGATTATGTCATGGGGAGAAAATGTACTGACTTCCTGATGATCTTTGCTTAAGGATCAGAGTCTTTCTGAACCAATGAGATGGCCTACATCTTTATTGATTTGTTGATTCTGGCTTCTGACTCAGCCATACTGCATGGATTCACCATCAATCTTACTTGGTCCTGATTTCTAAGTTGTATCTTAGTGGTAGCACAGTAGTTAGAATGTGGTATTGCAGGCTAACTCTGCCCACAGCCTGGAGTTCAATCCTGATGGGCTCAAGGTTGAACTCAGCCTTCCATCCTTCTGAGGTTGGTAAAATGAGGACTCAGATTGTTGGGGGCAATAGGCTGACTCTATAAACTGCTTAGAGAGGTCTATAAAGCACTGTGAAGCTTTATATAAGTCTAAGTGCTATTACTATTAATATGGATCTTTTCAGTATATTATATCTCATAGAACAGTGGTGTTTAAATTACACTCCCTGGTCTATGATAGTTTAGGTGGAGGAATAAATACATAATTCTTATATAATATTGGGAGGGGGGTTTCTCCCCTAATGAAAGTGTATATTTTTGCAACACCTCCAGTATGTTCACCCTCTTTGTGGTTTCAAAAGAATTGGCTTCATCTCTGCTGTAGATATTGTAATTTGTAATGTCTGAGAAGATAAACATTCTTTTTATTAAGAAAATGAAAATCAGAGTCTCATTATTGTCATCAGGTTTAACTTAGAAGCATTTGTTTCTAACAAAGTAAATAAAATAAAAGCTCTAACATTAAGAACTCCAAGACTTTATTTTGGTTTCTTGTATTTCACTCAAGATGAGACAATGTTCTTTTTATATATAATTCAGCATTGGGGGGAAAATAGGTAGAACATTAATGAGGTGTAGTATATTTGAAGAAAAGAGAATGGAAGCATTGTGTACATATTCTGGAAGGAATTTCCAGAATCCTGGAAAGATCAAAGAAATAAAAGCAATCAGAGCTTTTGAAAGAATCAGGAAGCTCTTGACTGAATAATAGAATAAGAGAGATGGGAGGGACCTTGGAGGTCTTCTAGTCCAACCCCCTGCACAAACAAGAGACCCTGTACTATTTCAGACAAATGGCTGTCCAGTCTCTTCTTAAAAACTTCCAGTGTTGGAGCATCCACAACTTCTGGAGGGAAGTTGTTCCACTGGTTAATTATTCTCACTGTTAGCAAGTTTCTCCTTAATTTCAGGTTGCTTCTCCCCTTGATTAGTTTCCATCCATTGTTTCTTGTTCTGCCTTCAGGTGCGTTGGAAAATAAACTGACCCCCTCTTCTTTGTGGCAACCCCTAGGAAGACTGCTATCATGTCACCCTAGACCTTTTTTCACTAGACTGGACCTACCCAATTCCTGCAACCGTTCTTCATAAGTTTTACTCTCCAGCCCCCCTCATCATCTTTTGTATGCAAATACAAAAATGAAACAAAATCTGTCAAAAGAAGGTGAAAAAAGTAAGAACAAACCGAAAAAGTATTTGAAGCCTTTTACAAAAAAGAAACCCAACAGAAGCAGTTATTTAAAAGAAAAATTGCATAAAGCAGCACAGCTGACTCTTTCTGTTTTGTTTTTATGCTGTCACTATGCAAGGAACTTTGATTGTTTTTATTTCATGTTGACGTCTAGCTTTTATATAAAGTTTTTCTCGTATGCATTGTAAGCACATGAGCATTTTACAGCTAAAATGGATAGCTGTAAAAATGTGCTAAATAAATAAACAGACATGATAACTTTTGCTAAGGTACAGTAGATAGGTGGCTTTTGCAGCTAAGTGCTGGATAGATTTTCTGTGTTCCCATTGAAATCAATGGGCTGCTGGGTAATGTAAAGGGAAGAAGGAATAATTGTGAGGAACAGAAGGAAGAGCTGCAAACAGGATAATGGTCACATAATAAAAATCTTTGTATTATGCGCCAGTTGCACCCTTTCCTGGATCATTAAGCCATGCTCTCAGTCACTCATGCCCTACTAATCTCACAGTTGGATTACTGCAATGTGCTCCACATTGAGCTACCCTTGAAGAGTATTTGGAAACTACAATTGGTACAGGATGCAACAGAAGAAATAGTTCTAGACACCCCTACGGTGGTGTATGCAATGCCACTGTTGTATGAGCTGCATTAGCTGCCAGTTTGCTTCTGGGTCCAACTCAAGGGGTTGGTTATTACCTTTAAAGCCCTTCATGGCATGGGACTAGGTTATCTGAGGAACCACCTCACCCTGATGGGATTGGCCCTCCCCATTTGCTCCAGCAGAAGAGACCTACCGTGGATACCATCAGCTAAGGAATTTTGGGTAGAGTCTTCTCTACCATGGCCTCCACCCTCTAGAACATCTTGGTCCAAGATGTGAGATATACCTTCACTCTTCTGGCCTTCCAGAAGGACCTTAAAGTTTGGCTCAGAGCCTTGATGGGGATACATTATGCTGGAGATGGTTGATCAAATGAAAGAAAATAAGCATCAATCGTCCTTTAGCCTTTATTTAATTGTTGCTAATTTTAATGTTTTTATATTTATGTTATCATGGCTTTGTAAGCCATCCAGAGTCACTTTGGATTATGAGATGGACAACATATAAATTTAATAAATCAATAACCTCAAAGTATCTTTGATTCTTGTTTCTTGTCTAATCCATCACACTGGTATTTCTGAGACCAAACTTTGGGTGCAATCAACAGTTTTCTAACTATTCCTCAGTGGTTTTCTGATAACGTTAATTGCCTTTCCTCTAAATAAACATTTAAGATAACACCCAGAGGAATTTGATGGAAGCAACAATGGTGCACTTTCAGGAAAAGAAGACTGAGAAGATGTGGGAGTTGCAGAAGCTTCATAAGCATAAAGAGATGAGGGTCAAAAACTGCAGAACTGATCCTTGGTGGACCTCCATCCTTCTGTCTCAAGTTCTCAAGGTATAGCAACCTTCTTTCATTCTTTATTCTATAAAGATGATACCGTGATAATGATAATACTGTCTTCTAAGGAAGCATCTAAACATGACAGCTGGGGAAAAAGCAATATGATAATGCAAGTGAGGAAAACCTAAGATGCTTGGAAAGTTCTTGGTGTAGTTCTGGTCTCAGCCAGTTTATACTTCACAAGAGCAAATAATCTCTCTTTTTTTCACACTAAGGTACCTTCTTCCATAACAAATTAAAACTAGTCTCTTTATGAAAAGAAACCTTGGGATTGAGCTCTCATCTGCAACTCAAGTCTGAGTAAAAGCAATTTAGTCTTCATTGCCACCACAGAAATCAGTGATAGATCTACTATCAGAGAAATCTTCTAAGAACCTTCTACACACTTAAGGAAACAGCTTAAGCAAGTTTCTGCTAGTAACTTCTTGCTTAGGTGATCCCATCGATATGTTCCAATGTTCTTCCAAGCAACAGAATGAGAAGTTGTATAACAAGCTTATAGGATTTTTGATAGAGCACGTTCTTAATTGAACTTTATTCGGTAGATCAACCCAACTTTCTCTCTAGGAGGAAATCTAAAGCCTGGGATCTTCTCTGCATACTCGATCTGGGTGAAATATATTTGGGACAACTTAAATTACTTTGCTGTTATGAATCTACTTCTGAAACTAAAGCAACAGAGAGTTAGTGAGTATGGTTTGGCTAATATTGTCTTATAAAGCAGGGGTGTCAAACTGCCGGCCCACAGGCCGGATGCCCACCCCATTGCCGGCAATGGCAAAACAGTCCTGATACGTTGTGCAACATCACGTGATGTCGTGAGTTTGACATGTCTGCTGTAAAGCATTTAAATATTTCCAAAATCCTTTGACCTGTGCTTTACAATTTTTCCAGGGAATATCATTAAAGTCAGCTGCCATTTCTCCTGCAGAAAAATGTTATCAGTGTGCATTGTCTAGACACAGAGGAAATTGGGTTGTGTAGCTTCTTCTTCAATGTATTGTTTACAGTTTTTGCAGGGCCAAATTGAACTAGAAATCTTGTACAATACATTTCCAATAAAAGAGATTAATAGAAGGAAGGCGTGCCAATTCATGCTGCATGTTTGCTAAATGGATTTTATGAGCTCCAAAATACAATTGTAAATGAGAACACCTACTTTACTGAATAACATTACTCCTTCATGGCTATGAAAAACATGTGATGTCACATCTCTACAGGAGTCAATAATGTAAGATAGAAACTGCTGTTTGAATGAAACACGAATGAATGTAATGAATTCAGGTTCGGTTTTATAAGTACTTGCAGATCTTAGACAAAGGACAGACATTGAAAAATCTATTTGCATGGCTCATAGTATTAAAACAATACAATGATAAATAGAGTTTCAAAAGTGATTTTTTTCCAAAACCAACTCAGCTCAAGGAAAATATGTATCCTTATTGTGTTGGGATGGATTCATACCTCAAATGTGGAATGTAGATATTAAAAAAGAGTCCTTTTTTCTTAGCCAGATACTATTTCTTTCAGGAACATCATTAACTCTGAATAAGTGTTTCAGACTTCAAATCTCTCATTATATCATAAAATATCTCACCTGCTCCACAGGTTGGGTGATTAAAAGAAAAGATACTACATGGAATGCCCAAATCAAACAGCTCCAAATGAGTTTATCCTTTCTGGGTTTCCATATCCACAAGGGTTCAAGCTGCCCTTACTTCTCTTCTTCTCAGTCATATTTATCCTGACTCTTTCTGGAAATTCCCTCATCATCGGAGTGGTGATCTTTAACCTTCAGTTGCATAAGCCCATGTATTGGTTCCTCTGTCATCTCTCCATCTTAGACATGGCGTTCGCCTCTGTGGTGGTCCCCAAAGTCATTGCAGGATTCATTCCTGGAGGCAAAGTCATTTCTTTCCTAGGGTGTGTGACTCAACTGTACTTTTTTCATTTCCTGGGATGTGCAGAAAGTCTTCTCTACACCTTGATGGCTTATGACCGCTTCTTGGCCATTTGCAAACCACTCCACTATGGCAACATCATGAACTGGAAAGTGTGTCTCCTTCTCTGCTTGGGTACCGTAATTGGAGGCAGCCTCAATTCCACATTTCAGACTTTCCTTACCTTCCACTTGCCTTATGGACAGAGACACTATGTTGACTATGTCTTCTGTGACATTCCTGCCATGCTGAAACTGGCTTGCGTTGATACAAAACTCAATGAGTTGATGAGCTTCATTGACATTGGCCTTGTGGCAATGACCTGTTTTCTGCTTATCTTAGCATCCTACGTCTACATCATCCTGGCTATTTTGAAGATTAGTAGTAGTGAAGGACGGAACAAAGCTTTCTCAACTTGTACTGCCCATATTATTGTGGTGGGCATCTATTACCTGCCTGTGATATATCATTATCTGAGACCAGCTTCTCAGGGTTCCATGGATGGTGCAGTGAGCGTGTTTTACACCACAGTAACCCCTTTGTTGAATCCATTGATATACACACTTAGGAACAAGGAGATGAAGACTGCACTGGTGAAACTGTGGAGAGGAAATGCAGAGTAGCCAGCAGCAAGTAAACAAACTCATTTTTCCTTTATTCTTCTATTATCAGATGTCACCTGAATGAAAAGTGAGCACAACCACCTAGAACTGTGATTGTACTCAATGCCTTTGGTGTGTACTCCTCACAGATTTTGGGTTTATACTGTGATCCACAGAAAGTTTGCACGTCTGATATTAAAGACACTAAAGAATTCCATTTCCAGTGGGGTTTTTTGTGTGTACATTGTGTAAAATTGCCATTTCCCCATTGAAACTGAATTCTTCACAAACTCTCATTCTCAAATTAAAATACTTTTGTTGGATGTTTGGAGTTTATGTATTATAAGTTGCTATTGGACACTTGAATTAGAAAACCAAATTTAAAGTCATAACCCTCACCATGTTTAATATGAATGACTTCACAATGTCTCCCTTTTCCTACTTCCCAGGACTTGCTACAGATCATCAATGTTGTTGACGGTAAATATTGGAACCACCTATCTCTAATAACTTTTGTCCACCCAGTATAATTGGCCAAAGCATATGTGCTCCAAATCCCTTTAATTCAACAATGTCATGTTGGCAGTGACCCTTGTAGAAAGAGAGAGATGGAGAATTGACTAGTGAGTAATAGAAAGCAAACACTGGACTCTCCAAAGATGTAGAAAATCTATTGCAGTTTATAGTAATAGCACTTAGACTTATATACTGCTTCACACTGCTTTACAGCCCTCTCTAAGTAGTTTACAGACATAGAGTCAGCTTATTGCCCCCAACAATCAAGGTCCTCATTTTACCGACCTTGGAAGGATGGAAAGATGAGTCAACCTTGAGTCGGTGAGACTCGTACTGCTAGCAGCCGGCAGTCAGCAGAAGTAGCCTGCTGTACTGCATTCTAACCACTGCACCACCACAGCTCATAAGTTATTCTCCTGAGATCCTTCAGCTTTCAGTCATGAAAAATTGTGGAGTGTCAACCATCCAAACCAACAACTCAACATAAAGAAACTATCAAACCAAGGAAATAAATGGGTCTGGTAGCAACAGATGGAGGCTTGTTTGTCTCCAGCAATGGTCTCAATGTGCCTTCTAGCTTTGGCTGTGAACATATAGGTTAGTGTTTTTCAACTTTTAAGATATGTGGAATTCAACTCCCAGAATTCTGCAACCAGCAAGGTTGGCTGGGGAATTCTGAGAGTTGAAGTCCACATATCTTAAAGTTGTCAAGTTGAGAAACATTGACATAGACAATTCCTTTATTATAAAGTCTCTGGACTACTCTTAGTAAGGTTTTCCAATGAGGAGCCATCTAGCTTCTTTATCTAGGTAAAAAGGTGAGTCCTAAGGAAGGTGAGTTTTGCCCTGATAAGGGCAATTCCAGCCAAAAGTTCCTCCACAGGTTCTTCTCCATGTTCTGGCATCTGCCACTCTATTCTCCTTCTTCTCCAACCCTCACACCTGCCCTTGTTTCAGAGTAGCCTTGATGTTTAGTATACATTAAGCCTTCAGGCATTTGCAGTGCGGAGCTGTGATTTACTCGGAAGAAAATTGGTGTCTTCCCTTCCACACAGTCACCTATCGGGACCTAAGAAGCCTGCATTCTTGAAATACAAGGCTCTGCTCACAGTTACTCACACCCTGGTCACCTCCCAAATGAACTACTATAACATGCTCTACTTGAGGTTCCCCTTGAAAAGAATCCAGAAGCTTCAGCTAGTGCAAAATGAGGTGGCATGAGCAGTTACGTGGAAGGACATATCACCCTCAACTATGTGAGTTGCACTGGTTTCCAGTTTGCTTCTGGACCTAATTGAAGGTGCTGATTTTGATCTATAAAGCCCTATATGGCATAGGGTCATGTTATCTGAATGAATGCCTCCTCCCATTTACATCTACCCATCCCATCAGATTCAGCAGGAGAGGCATGTTAGGGTTCCTATCTGTTAAAGAGTTCTGTTTGATGGGATGCAGGAAGGAGAGGCTTTTCTACCATGCGTCCTACCACTGGGCAGCATCTCCCCTGAGGTGAGGTTGTCCCAATCCTATGGACTTTCTGGAAATGCCTCAGAATGTGGTGGTTTTTTTCAACAGGGCCCAGAATCCATTGCTAACAGGGAGCCCATGCTCTGACTGTATCAGGATTAAGCTTCTGATGCATACCCTCTCCATATGGTCCACAAGAGATAAGTTTCAAAGACCAGACTTAAAGCATTGATATTCATCTTGAAATTTCTAAATGCCTTGAAGCCTGATGGTCTAAGGCAGGGGTCCCCAAACCCCAGTCCATGGACCGGTACCCGGCCGCAGTATGCCAGCAACCAGTCCACACAAACAAGCAAAGCTCCATCCATGGGATGCAGGCAGCACACAAAACCACGCATTCTCCAGTCCATGGAAAAACCTCTCTCCACGGAACCGGTCCCTGGTGCCCAAAAGGTTGGGGACTTCTGCTCTAAGGGACTCTCTTCCTAATAAGCTGTGGTGGCGCAGTGGTTAGAATGTGGTACTGCAGGCTACTTCTGATGACTGCCAAACTGCCAGCAGTTTGGCAGTTCAAATCTCACAGGTTCAAGGTTGACTCAGCTTTCCATCCTTCGGAGGTCAGTCAATTGTGGACCCAGACTGCTAGGGGCAATACACTGACTCTATAAACAGAGAGGGCTGTAAAGTACTGTTAAGCAGTATATAAGTCTACGTGCTATTGCTATTAGGCATCTCGGATGTTAAAATCTGCAAGTTACACCATATTACTGAAAAGCCCCTACAGTTCCAATATCTCAGGGGCTGCCCCAAAGAAGAGGGAGTCAAACTATTCTCCAAGGCACCTGAAGGCAGGATGAGAAGCAACGGGTGGAAACTGATCAAGGAGAGAAGCAACTTAGAACTAAGGAGAAACTTCCTGACAGTTAGAACAATTAACCAGTGGAACAACCTGCCTCCAGAAGCGGTGAATGCTCCAACACTGGAAGTTTTTAAGAAGAGGCTGGACAGCCATTTGTCCGAAATGGGATAGGGTCTCCTGCCTGAGCAGGGGGTTGGACTAGATGACCTCCAAGGTCCCTTCCAACTTTATTATTATTATTATTATTATTATTATTATTATTATTATTATTATTATTATTATTATTATTATTATTATTATTATTATTATTATTATTATTATTATTATTATTATTAAGTTAAATATTCCTTTTTCTGGATTATGAAAGCAGCTTTACTCTTTTACTGAAGATAGGATAGACAGTAAGGAAGATGGCCTTGATAGAGACATCTAGGAACCACCACCTAGACAAAAGGGACTGAGCATCTTTTAAGTCCAGAATAACAAGATAACATTCAAATGTGTCTCAGGCTCCCTGATTCACTTGAGTATGAGAAGGAGCTTCAACACAATGGGACCAGTGAAATTCAGTTTACAAAATAACAGAGTTATTGTAGCCTAGGACTGGGTTGGCTTTTTTGGCAGCTGCAGCACACTGCTGGCTCATATTTAAGTAATTGTCTACTAGGACTCCAAGATCCTTCTCACAGTTACTACTACTGAGCCAGGTACCTCCTATACTGTACCTATTCATTTGGTTTTTCTTGCCTAAATGTAGGGCCTTACTTTTTTTCACCATTGAATTTCATTTTGTTAGATAGTGCCCAATGTTCAAGTCTGTCAATATCCTTTTGTGTCTTCTGGAGTGTTGGCTACTCCTGCCAGCTTGGTGTCATCTGCAAATTTGATGAGTTCCCCATCTATTGAAGATATTGAGGAATACTGGGCCTAAAACAGAGTCTTGGGGTATCCTACTGCATACTTCCCTCCATGTGGATGCAGTTATTGGAGACTAGTAAAATGAATTTTAGCCTTACTGTGGAGTTG
>NW_015389029.1:87126-89172 GCF_001527695.2 Protobothrops mucrosquamatus
TAATTTTAAAAGTATTTAATTCGAAACACAGCTTGTAATATTTGGTTTTAATTCGGCTTTTATCGGGGTTTATTTTCTGTATTTTTGTATTTTGTAATTTTTTGTATTTTGTGTTTACTATTTGTTTTTAATATGCTGTGAACCGCCCTGAGTCCTATGGGAGAAGGGCGGTATACAAATTAAAATAATAATAAAATAATAAATAATAATAACTACCTAAAAGACTACAGTAGTTTATTTTTTTTCCCCAAAAAAATATCTGCTCTTAAAATGTTCTGAAGAACCTGGGAAAGGAAAACCATAGGAAGGTATGGTATAGAATGATAGAAGAAAAATTGGGTAGATTCTAAGCCTCCAATGAAGAGACTAGAATGCATTTGAAGTTATATGTTATGTGTTTTGTCTTGTTCACAATTGTTTCTATCATCTGTTTCCAAGAATTTTCTCCAGGTTATGTCATTCTTTCTAAGGCAAATCTTCTCCTTTCTATAAATGGGAAATCTGAAGAATTTATATAAATGGCTTGGAAACATAAAGACACTATATTTTCTGAGAAAAAAACAATTTAAAAGTTCAAGAATATGTTGAATGGAGGTTCAGGCTCTTGGTGAATAACTGAAAAAAAGTATCTTTGCTGCAGAATGCGGAAATACCATATTTCAACATAAAGATTTTTCTCCTGAGTTTCTCCATTGATCTTTCTTGCATCTTGGGCAGATTCACTGAAATTTAAAATTCACATCTCCAAGCTTCTATTTTCAACAACAAAAAAGAACAATTCAAAAAAAACCAAAAACTTTTGGGCTGTGAGTGAAAAGAACATGATTCTCTAGCTTGGAAGACTTTAAGAATCTTGTTTAGCACCATAGCTCACCAAGAGCACTTTCTGAACCCTGAAATATTTCCAGAAAGAAAATCTCAGAATTTTTTAGTTTTTGCTAATCGTCTCCCACAGAAATCTGATTTTTCCAGAGAGGACTATTGTATGAATGGGGTGTGAAAATCAAACAGACTGGACTGAATTTGTCCTCTTGGGCGTTCCATTTCCTCAACAGCTCTATATTCCCTTATTCCTCTTATTTCTCCTTGTCTATTTACTCTCAATCATTGGGAATATTCTGATCCTATTGACTGTAGCATCTAAATATAACTTACAGAAACCAATGTATTTTTTTCTCTGCAACTTAGCTGTCATGGATATTTCAGTATCCACCATAGTGGTCCCAAAGGTGATGGGTGGGTTTGTGGAAGGAGGACAAGTTATTTCTTTTGGAGGCTGTCTGACCCAGCTCTTCTTCTACCACTTTGTGAGTTGTTCGGAATTCTTTCTGTATACTGTCATGGCCTATGACCGCTTCCTGGCCATCTGCAAGCCTCTTCATTACAACATCCTGATGAATCACAGAATGTGCCTTTGTCTTTCCTTGGGCACGTGGTTTGGTGGATGTGTGCATTCCATCATGGTTACTTCATTGTCCTACAGCTTGCCTTATGGACTCAAGAATGAAGTGAACTTCATTGTTTGTGAAATTCTTTCCCTGTTGAAATTGGCATGTTCAGACACGTGGTTCCAGGAGATATTTACCTTGGTTGATATTGGCTTAGTAGCGATCATCTGTGTCTTCCTCATTGCAATATCATACGTGTATATTGTCACTGCCATTCTCAGAATCCCCTCAGCTGAAGGACGACAACGGGCATTCTCTACTTGTTCCTCCCACCTCATTGTGGTGATAATCTGCTATGTGCCTCCAGCTTTTAATTATTTGAGAACAGGGACTCAGGATCTTCTAAGTGGGGTTATGGCTCTTTTTTATACCACCTGGACTCCGTTCCTTAATCCACTCATTTATACATTAAGGAACAAGGAGATGAAAGATTCCATGCTGAGCCTAAGTTATAGGATTAGGAAATTCTAACAGCATGCAGACTAAGCTAGATTAGACCTCCAAAGATTCAAGAGAGGTTTTCTGGAAGGGTTTTCTTTTCTAAAACTATTATTAAATTACAGAGAAGATGAATACGGATCAAATTGTAAAATGCATG
>NW_015389029.1:89513-96903 GCF_001527695.2 Protobothrops mucrosquamatus
TCTCTCTCTCTCTCTCTCTCTCTCTCTCTCTCTCTCTCTCTCTCTCTCTCTCTCTCTCTCTCCATCTCCCCCTCTTTCTCCCTCTCCCTCTCTCCCTCTTTCACTATGTCTGTGTGTGCTTTTGTATATGTTTCTATCTGTGTGTATGTGTGTGTCTCATCCTCTATGTGCCTACTTATTTATTTTCAAGATTTAGAAACTGCCTGAATCTAGAAATTTTATATCAGGTGAGCATAATAAAATAACAGTTTTATTCAAAGACATGCACTTCATCAGATTTGTAGAGTGGCTAGACCAATTTTTCTCAACCTCAGTAACCAAGATATGTGGACCCCAACTACCAGATTTACCCAGCCAGCATGCTGGGCTGGGGAATTCTGGGAGTTAAAGTCCACACATCTTAAAGTTGCTGAGATTGAGAAGCACTGGACTAAACTGATGTAGGATGTAAAATGGGTGGAGATAGGAAGGAGAAGGGAGGGAAAGACAGATTGATTATGCAGCTATGGACTACATGGGAGACAGATTAGAAGCTCTTTATCAACATGTTATGTTTAACAAACATAACATGTTAAAAGCCATTGTTTGCCTTCCACAATTACCCAAAACCTTTTGATGGATGTGGGTACAAAAATGTCTTGCTTGAGGGTTCTGATTTTTCAAAGCAGCCTGAAAACACAATACAAAGAAGAAAAAGAATGTTATTCAATTTTTTTCTGGCTGCCCAAATGTCTTCCAGAAAAACAGGTTTTAACCTCCCATAAAGTGTGTAGGGGTGGGGGGTTTATTCTTGCTTCAAGGTAAAAGCTATTCTAAAAGAAAAAAGCAACAATAAATACATTCTCATTGTATCTGCCTCTGAAGCTCATATATGTTCTTAATCTGAGTATATACCCATTGATTATCAATGCAACCTGTCATAAATTTTGAAAGACTTTATATTCCAAATACCTAACACTCATTGCCGTTCTGATTTCATCATTATTTATATGTAATATTGCTCAAAATTATTAGTTGCATGTCACTGTAAATAACTGAACTCAGCTGATTCTTGATTTCTAATAATAGTAACTTGCATTCACTTTCTTCATGGCTTACAATACATTTCCCTTTTGTCCTCTTGAAGTTCTGCTTTATGAATGAAAATGGGTTTGTGATGATGATCAAGTTGCCAAGTGTGTGGTCAATGTCCCCTCCTATAACCAACATTGGCTAGTCTCTAGTGAAACAGAGCATCTGGAAATATGAATAGTCTTCATTAAGAACTCAGCAAGGATCTGAAGAAGCTGAAGAACTGAAGAAGCTTCTTGGATGAGAAGTGAAACATGTTCAAGGAAAAACAAAGGAAGTCCAGTTGCCTTTTGAAAAAGCACCTTTGGGTCCTCAAGAGAGGATCAACCCATCATCCAGAGGTCTGGAATTCTAAAGAGAAGTTTGAGATACATTTCCAAATGTGGGAATTCAAACCTCAGAATAACCTTCCACATATTGTTTTCCTTGAGTCTTGCCTTGAAATAACTGATATTTCTCCTGGGGAACAAAGTGCCCTAAAAATTCCACCTTCCTTTCCTTGATGTATCCACCGTTTCTCTAACATTGCCCATGATTTGGTGAACAATCTGATTTCTTACACATTCATCCCATTATACCGTAAATATCTTTCCTAAAAGCCATGTTTACATATCCTGGTTGTACAATCTACCTGTATGGTTTGACAGAAAATAAAACCCTACAATCTTGTTCAGGATCATAAAATCAAATAGATAAATAAAATGTATTTAAAGGCTATGTGGACAGCTTCTAAAAATTCCCTTGTTTGAAAAGGGTTCTTCTTTTTGGATATCCACTTACATAATTAGGACACCAATAATCTCATAATTCCAAGAAATAACTTGAGGAGGGTGAGAAAGGTCAGCTGTATTGTATTGATATACTGTTAATAAATCACCATCTAAACTGAGGTCAGATCTTGAGTGTTTTTGTAGCATTCTGAAGAAATAACAATTCATCATGGTTGCTGTAATTCTCTTACCAGGAAATTTATGGGTGTGTTTTGTGTGAGTCCTTGTGTGAGAACAGGAATTAAATGTAACCACAATATAAGTATTCTGATCGGAGATCATACAAGATATATCTTCCCAATTTGGTTCATCTAGATCAGGGTAGGCAACCTTGGCTCTTTTATGACTTGTGGACTTCAATACCCAGAATTCCTGAACCAGCCATGCTGACTCAGGAATTCTGGGAGCTGAAGTCCACAAGTCATAAAAGAGCCAAGGTTGTCTACCCCGATCTAAATATATAAGGGGTAGAGTCAGGCCCAAGAAACCAAGAGCAAGGATAGAGTTCAAAAGCACTGTGACTTTATTCCATGCTACCTATACACAAGAATCTGATCTACTAACAGTCAATGCAAAATGGCATCAGATAAGAGTCAATGGACTTCAAAGGGGGGGGGTCTAGACTTAGATCTCTTTTGGGGGTGTTGGGACTCCAGAATGATGATGTGTTTGACTCCATGCAAAGGCTCAGCTTGGTCATCTCCTATAGGTGGGATTGGTCACTCCATGCATATGCCTAGTATTTTTTTTAAATTCAATTGATTCAGTTGAAGTTCATTCACATTCTCCAGATGCTCAAAGTTATATTAATAACACTTCTATTTATTTGCCCCAATAAATATTCTGTGAGACATATTGGTAACCAAGTAATATTTAAGTAATATAAATAATTGCTTTGGTTTTTTAGCACCCTCTCCTAGTAGAACTTGGCTGGAACATGGTGGCTTATGTGATTAGGATGCTGGGCTGGAGGTTAGCAAGCCCATGTTCAAGACCCGAGTGCTGCATGGCAGGGTGAGCTCCTGTCATTACCTCCAGCTCCTTGACGAGGACATGAAAGGAACCCTCACAGGTGTCCCTCAGGCAATGGTGATGTCACTGGTTAATGCTTTCAACCCTGAAGCACCTTAAAAGATCCTCCAGTACAAACGGGATGGGAGTAGAACTTGGTGATCAGCAATCTTACTTGTTCTTTTGATTTTACCTTCCTAAACAAGAAAATTGTAGGGAGGTTTTTTGCCAAACCATACAGGGATATGGTTCGACCAAAGCTATGTAAATGTGACTTTACAGGAGATATTTAAGATATAGTGGAACAAATGTGTAAGAAACTAAACTGTTCTCCAAGTATGGACAACGATAGAGAAACTGTGGCAGAGAAACCCTCTCTATCACAGTTTTTTAATATTGTTATTTTATTCTTATTGATTTTAGTAATATTTAAAAACATTTAACTTTATGGTTTATTGCTTTAATGTTGTAAGCCTCCCAGAGTCACTTCAAAGCAAGATGGATGGCAAACAAATTATTTTTTTAAAAAACTGGAATTTTTAGGAGACATGGTTCTCCATGAGAATTGTCAGCTACTTCAAGGCAAGACTCAAGGAAAACCCCGTGTGGAAGATAATAGATATCCTGAGGTTTAAATTCCCACATGTAGAAAGGTTGCTTAAATCTCTTTAGAATTTCAGCCCCTCTGAATGAGGGATTATTCCTTTCCTGAGGTCTTTGTAGGGCTTTTAATGAAGAATATTCATACTCCCAGTTCCTCTGTTTCACTGAAGACCAGCAAATGTTGGCTAGAAAGGAATGTTGACTTCAGGCATGGCTACCTGATGATCATCACAAAATCCATTATATTTTCATCCATAAGGAGAATTTCAAATTGAGAAGAGGGAAACATATTGCAAACTATGAAGAAAATGAATGCAAGTTACTGCTATTAGAAATCAACAATCTGGCTGAGCTGAGTTATTTACAATGATGTCCAACTAATAATGTTGAATGATATTATGTATAAAGGTAAAAGGTCATGTGTGACTCTAAGGGGTGGTGCTCATCTCCATTTCTTAGCCAAGAGAGCCAGCGTTGTCTGAAAAGTCTTCTATGGTCATGTGGCCAGCATCTTTATACACTGAGGTGCACAGATCACCATTACTTTCCCACTGAAGTGGTATCTATTTATCTACTCACCTGTGCATGCTTTTGAACTGCTAGATGGGCAGGAGCTGAGGCAAGGACAGGAGCTCAACCCTGTCTCGCAACGCTCATGTCTCAAACCCAGGCTGACAGTTTTCCAGCTGACAAGCTCAGCATCTTTAACCACTGAGCCATTGGAATTAGATAAGAGTTACTGGAATCCAAAAGGTAACTTAATGAGACTAGGCTGGGAACGTAATGAAACTAGGCTGATTCCTTTCTTGACTCCACCCTCAGACTTTGCCTGTCCTTCTCCTACATCTCAGGGGGTTTGCTGTTCCAAAGGATGGGTGCCATGGCAGAAAGGCTCTCCTCCTGTGTCCCATCAGATGGAACTCCTTAACAGACAAGACCCCATAACATGCTGCTTCTGCAGGATCTGAGGGGAGAGTAGATGTAACTGGGGAGAGGCAGTCTCTCAAATAATCTGACCCAGTGCCATGTAGAGCTTGAAATGTCAAAATCAGCACCTTGAATAGCACCTGGAAGCAAACTACTTCTAGTTGTTTTGAGTTCTATTTATTAATAATCCCAGAGCTGATTCCACTACAATGTCTGTTGTTTTTTTTCTGGAATGTTCTCACTCCACATTTTAAATCAGTCTCCAAGTGATTCATTCAGAGGTGTTTAATGATACATCCAAAGACACTGAATTAAGACAATAGGTCCTTAGTGATGGAAATGCAAGTGGGATTTGGAGACAGGAACAACTTGGGAGTATAGACAATAACACTGTTTTAAAGGCAGTAGAAAAGAGAATAAGATTGGAATTAAACCAGAGAGCCCAGCTTCCTCCTCATTGAGACAATGGATGGATTTCATCCTTCTTCTACAACTACCATAAGGAATGTCTCTCAGACTCTTGGAGAGGTGACACACTGCAAGACTTTATCAAGCAGCCTAGAATAATCATCTCTTCATCTCCAGTTGGGTTCTGACTACAATTGGCATTAGATTGAAATCTCCATCTGAGTGGGATAGAAGGAAGAGGTTTAGAAGGTGTCAACAAACATCTCAACATGTGATAGAAGAGATTTGAAAATGAGTTGAGGTTGTAACTAATGTGGAACCATTTAGATGGGACTAATTCAAAGGTATTCCTCCAACATTGCATGATATACCTTTTTAATTTGGATAACCAAAGTGCTTAGCAAGCTTGAGATAAAATAATATCATCTATATATGCATTTATAAAAGGATTTGGAAATGGAAGCTTTCCTATCATAACCACAAAATGTTTGAGCAGCCATTCTGGGGAATATCCAAAGCTGATCTGATCAGCAAGGAACAAAGGGAATGATTTAGAGACTTGGAAGATAGGGGTTGATGGTCTGTTCTGATTGTCCCCTTCAAAGAACTCTCCTTATTGTAGAATTACAGAAGTGCAAAAGGCCATTGAGGCTACTAAGATCAACTTCTTGTTCAATGCAGGAACCCATATTAAAACATCTCTGGTTGATGTCATAAAGTTACCTTCTATTTGAATGCACCCACCATGAAGCAGAAGAAAGAACAAATGCATATAACATGCAACATTCCTGTTAGTTCCATTTTTTAAAACAGTTCTCTTCTTTTGGTTAATATCAGTTCAAGGATTCATGGCCCTTTTATTTCATATTTCATCTGCTGAAGGAAGATGTTCTCAGAACTTATGCTGTTCTGGGCCTTTTTCATCTCTGATCATGGATAGATATAATAATATTTTGTGAACTAAATAGATATTATCTGGAGGTATCAGGGACAATCTGTGTATCTTTTACTACTAAACTACATGCAAGTTGATGCTTGCAGGACATAGTAATATAAAATAAACTCTAACAAAATACATTAAACAAATGTTTATGTCAGACACGAACAATCAGACTTACATGTGTAAGGCTCAAGCTGACTACTTTATTGTTCTCTCCCTATTACACAGATATCTCCAGGACTGATAGCTTTCAAAAGGGAACTACTAGATACAACTCTAAGGCATTCCAGAAAGGTCAAAGCTAGCTGTCTTATGTTTATACAGCATGTGTAGGCTACTTTTGCACTTGGGCCCTCCTCCCAACAGGGAAGATTGCCCTCCAATAACTCAGTCACATTATCCGTGATAGGATCATCTGCTTAAAGATTTCATTATTGTTTTGCTTATTGTCTGCCCTCTTTCCATGTTTGGTTATACCCAGGATATGTTTTTGTTGCACAGATGGAGGGTAAGAATCAAACAACATTGAATGAGTTTGTCCTTGTTGGCTTTCCATACGCCAATAGTCTGAAGGAACCTTTATTTATCTTCTTCCTACTCATCTATTTAACGACACTCTTTGGCAATCTTCTGATCCTGTTGGTTGTGCTATCTAATCCCCAACTCCACAAGCCCATGTACTGGTTCCTCTGCCATTTGTCCTTTCTGGACATGACAGTTTCCACTGTGATTGTTCCCAAGGTCATCGTTGGATTTTTAGAAGGTGGGAGGATCATATCCTTTGGAGGTTGTGTGTGTCAACTCTTCTTCTTCCATTTTTTGGGTTGCACAGAATGCTTCCTTTATACACTGATGGCTTATGATCGATTTCTGGCTATTTGCAAACCACTCCACTATGGAAACCTCATGAACCATAGGACATGTCTCTTCCTGGCTATGGGCACCTGGATTGGAGGATGCCTTCACTCCGTGATGGAGACAGCCCTTATTTTTCGCTTGCCGTTTGGTCGGGAAAACAAGGTCAACTATATCTTCTGTGATATCCCCGCTGTGTTGAAGTTGGTCTCTATTGACACAACACTCAATGAGATGGTAACCATGGTGGATGTTGGGCTGGTGGCCACCACATGCTTCCTTCTGATTTTGACTTCCTACATGTACATTGTCTCCACAATTCTGAAGATCCGCAGTGTCCAAGGTCGTAAACGGGCTTTCTCTACCTGTACTGCTCACATAACCATAGTGTTGACCTACTATGTGCCTCTTGTCTTCATCTACTTGAGACCAGGATCTCAGGATCCACTAGATGGAGTGGTGGCTGTCTTCTACACCTCACTGACTCCACTTTTGAATCCCATTATCTATACATTGAGAAACCAGGACATAAAACGTGCCCTTGTCAACTTGTCTAGGAGATCATCCTAAATTGGTTCCATGAATATTCCTGTAATCTGATAGAATGAATCTCCTTCTGGTTGTTGCCATACAATGCTGATCAAAGGACTTTGATTCCATACAATGAAGCCTTTATAGTAATTAACTTATAGCCACAGGCACCATGTAAGTCATCTTGAGATTGTTTAGCTATGGAGGGTATACATTCAAATTCAAATAAATAAAAAGAGATCTAGATGGTGCCAGAGCATGATTATTGACAATC
>NW_015389029.1:98201-99608 GCF_001527695.2 Protobothrops mucrosquamatus
GAATCTCCTTCTGGTTGTTGCCATACAATGCTGATCAAAGGACTTTGATTCCATACAATGAAGCCTTTATAGTAATTAACTTATAGCCACAGGCACCATGTAAGTCATCTTGAGATTGTTTAGCTATGGAGGGTATACATTCAAATTCAAATAAATAAAAAGAGATCTAGATGGTGCCAGAGCATGATTATTGACAATCTAGTTAATCAAAGAGTGTTTATTGTTACATTTATTGCCATACACCGTTGATTAATTAATTCTACAAACAAAAACAAGGGGCAAAACAGCTGTTTTTGTGTTTCTGGCATTACCTCCATCTTGATCTAATTATCTTTGAGGATTCCAGCTCTGTCTTTTCCAAATGACACAGTCTTTGCACCAACCATTGTCTCTTTCTGATCCCATTTGTAGATGCCACCTTCCACCCACACTTCCTTCTCTATCTATCTGAAGTCACACAGCACATCCAGTCCCTCCACACAGCAGAAACCCACCATGCACACCTTCCAAAAACGTCCTAGGTTGCCTAACTCATCTGACTTTGATATATCACCAGCAAAAGACATTGCTGAATTTCCTTGACACTTTGCACAGAATTGGCATCATCATCACAACAAAATTAGAATAGAAATCTTTATTGGCCAGGTGTGATTGGACACACAAAGAATTTGCCTCTGGTGAATAAGGTCTCAGTGTACACACATAAAACAACAAAGTGATAGGTTACAGATCATAAATCATACTTGCAATCATTAATTATAAGATAAGAATAACAAATGTTTATGGAGATTCTCAGTCATCAGGTCATAGTTCTCCGAAGGTGCTTTTTCATGAGGCAACTGGACGTTCTTGATTTTTTCTTTGAAATCATTTAGCTTCTAATCAAAGAAGCTTCTTCAGCTCTGACTGTTGACATAGAGACCATCTATGTCAACAGCCCTCTCCCAACAGAGGGGGAAGGATACAACATCCTCTATCTCCAGTCTACAACACAGTCCTTTCAACAGTATCAAGAAGGCTCCTCACCTATTTGCACCACTCAGGTGACCTTGAGGATACAGATAAACCTCCAGGTGGCCTCAAGGACTCTCTAAAAGAATGCGAATGACCAGCTATCTGCAAGGAGTATAAATCCTTCCATTCTCCACCATCCAGTCAGAGCTGAAGAAGCTTCCTGGATGAGAAGTGAAACATCTTCAAAGAAAAAAAAAAAAGTTCAGTTGCCTCATGAAAAAGCACCTTTGGGATACAAATGACAAACGATAAATCATAAGACACCAATAGGAGAAGATATTATCTAAGAAGAAATTCTATAAGTGTCAAGTAAACCAGTCAGGAAATAGGACTAGAATAACTAATTCTGCTTTATTGTAAGGCTACATTAGCAAAATCCTGTAGATCTGAAAG
>NW_015389029.1:103307-105345 GCF_001527695.2 Protobothrops mucrosquamatus
TTCCTTTAGGGGTATATATGAAGTAGTGTTACGTTTTGCATTTTCCAGGATCTTAGTTGAATAATCAAAATATGGAATTAAAACACTTTCCATTAAATGTTTTGTATTTAAGAATTGCAGGTGCCGTGATATGAAGCAGATCTTTCTTCATGTGTTTCTTTACAGAGTATTTTTTCAGAATTACCAGCATGTCCTGGCCTTAGCGTTTTCTCTAGAAGAGATCAACGAAAATCCACAGATCCTACCCAATGTCACACTGGGCTTCCATATTTTTAACAGCCATTTTAGTCCAAGCTGGACCTACTTCGCCTCAATGGTTCTGCCTTTCACTCAGGGCAAATTCATCCCTAACCACAAGTGTGGGGTCCCAAAACCTTTGGCTGCAGTCATTGGGGGACCGGATATCTCTTTTCACATGGCAGCTGTGTTGTCCATCTACAAAGTTCCTCAGGTAAGCTGTGCTGAAATATATATTATTATTTTGCCATACCTCCCCAGAGGTCTGTATGCTTCTTTCTCTAAAAAAGGTAGCAACTTTTAAGATTCCTAGTTATTATTATTTGCTTCATAGGATTACCATAGCATCATGACTAATCATAACTCTGAACAGACGATGGAGATATTTGACATAGCTAAACATTGGTTACCACAATATAAAAAAAAAAGATGTTGAAACTCTAAAGAGCAGAGAAGAGTAACAAAGATGAGACTAAAACATATGAAGAGCAATTGAATACATCTACTTTAATGAAAAGAACAATTAGGGGTGATATGATAACTCTTCCAGTATCTAAGGGGCTGCCATAAAGAAGAGAGGCTCAACCTATTCTTCAAAGCACCTTAAGGCAGACAAAGAAAAAATTGATGGAAACTAATCAAGGAGAGAAGCAACCTAGAACTGAGGAGAAATTTCCTGACAATCAGAATAATTAACCAGTGGAACAATTTGCCTGCAGAAGTCGTAGGTGCTCCAGTGTTGGTGGTTTTTAAGAAGACATTGAACAACCATTTATCTAAAATTTTATAGGGTTTCCTGCTTGAGCAGGGAGTTTGTTTGGAAGACTTCCACATTCTTATTCCCCAATCCGAGACAGCAAATTAAGGTACAAATTTGAAATATTCACAATGCGACTATTTCTAGAAAAGGGATATATTGGTTAATATTCCTAAATAAAGACAACTAATTGCATAATGTTTCAGTATATAAGCTCAAGGGTACCCAGAGACTCAAATGAATGTACACATTTTCAGAGGTTCACTTAGATCTTCGCATTCACATATTTTTGTCTTCCTGCAGTTGACCTATGGCTCTGCTCCAGCCATGGATAAAGAGACTCAAGCAGTTTACTTCCAGCAAATGTTTCCAGATGACTCCCACGAACATAAGGGCCTCGTGCAGCTATTGAAGTACTTAAGATGGATCTGGGTTGGAATTCTTGTAGTAAAGGATGAGAAAGCAGAGAAATTTGACCAGGAAGTAGTCCCTATCTTTTCAGAGTTCGGCATCTGCACTGAGTTCATAGCAGAGTTACCAAACGTAGATTTTTACAGTGATTTTACTGATGCCATGGATGAAGGACTAAACATATACCATATTCTCATGAAGAGCACAGCCAATGTGATAATTGTATATGGTAAAATTCAGACCATATCAGCTCTGAGAACTTTCCTCCAGTTTACAGAAGTGGAGGATATACCAAAGAAGCAAAAGATCTGGCTTATAAATGCTCAGACAGACTTCACCTCAATTTCCCTTCATAAAACTTGGGATATCCATTTCCTACATGGTGCTTTATCCTTTGCAGTTCACACAAAACATGTTCCAAACTTCCAGGAATTTCTTCGCAATCTAAGTCCAAACAATGACCGCCATGATCATTTTCGAAAAGATTTTTGGGAACAGGCATTTGATTGTTTCTTCTCAAACTCAAGAATGGAGACGACTGAGAAAACTTGTACTGGACAAGAGAGACTTGAGACCCTTCCAACATCTGTGTTTGAAACACACATCAGTGGCCAGAGTTACAATATTTACAAT
>NW_015389029.1:108652-112729 GCF_001527695.2 Protobothrops mucrosquamatus
GCTATTCTCCAAAGCACCTGATTGCAGGACAAGAAGCAATGGATGGAAACTATTCATGGAAGGAAGCAACCTAGATCTAAGGAGAAATTTCCTGGCAGTTAGAACAATTAATCAGTGGAACAACCTGCCTTCAGAGGCTGTGAATGCTCCAATACTGGAAGTTTTTAAGAAGAGATTAGAAAGCCATTTGTCTGAAATGTTATACGGTTTCCTGCCTGAGCAGGAGATTGGACTAGAAGATGACTGCCAAAGTCCATTCCAAAATTATTATTGTTGTTGTTGTTATAGTTGTTGTTGTTGTTGTTGTTGTTGTTGTTTTGTTCTTGTTGCTCTTGTTGTTATTGAGATTAATTTTAAAAATTTTGTGCTGGTTTTTTTATTTTGCAATTCTATGTGAATTTTATTTCAGTAATCTTATATTTTCCCTCTACCTCTATGTTGGAATGATTGTTACATTACTTGTTTGATTCTGACCTACAGCTAAAATGAAAGTTTTATATTTTCTTTATTTAAACATCCATATCTATATTTTGAACATATAAATTATTTCTCCTTTCATCTCTCCTTATCTCTCTTTGTCCCTCTCTGTCTCTGTATTTCAGATTCATTCTTTTCTGAGAAGTGTCAGATTCAACAATAGTGTTGGTGAGAAGATCTCCTTTGATGAAAATGGAGAATTCATTGGTGGATATGACGTTATCAACTGGGTCACATTCTCAAACCAATCCTTTGCTAGGGTCCAAGTTGGAATGGTAGATCCCACAGTTCCAGCAGACAAATTCTTCAATATTTCTATAGATTCCATCACCTGGCCAGAAGGCTTTAATCAGGTTAGCTGTCTGAACTAGCTTGATCTGCCTCCATGTATATAGTGTAAAAATTTCTTTATTGATGAAAATCTTAGAGCCTCATCTCTGAAATTGCTTAAGTATCAATTTTCTAAGGAAGGAAAAATATCTATATGAATGTTTACTTTTCTAATAGTTGGTATAGGACATCATACACATTACTTTGGCCCTCTGTTAATTATGAACAATACATGGTTTTGAAGTAAAAGCTACAATACAGTGTACTGGCTTTCATGAGTCTCGTGACTTCAAAATTAAGAATTTGAGAAAACCATATTTAAACCAGCACAAAAATTGTCTTTGGAGACTGGGGTTAATGGATATAGAAAGACATTGATACCAATAATTGTAGATATTTAATGAATTATTATTTCAAACCAATTAGATCTCAAAATGATGCAATCACATTACTTCTGCTTATCAATCCATTTTTATGCGGTTGATTATATAGTAAGAATATCTCTTCTTTTTCTTCCGTATTTTAAAATATTTGCTTTTGTTCATTGATAGGCATTACCTTTATCTCGGTGTAATGATCCTTGTGAGACAGGATGCAGCAAGGAAAAGATAGAAGGGGGGTCTTTTTGCTGCTATGCTTGCCGTCGGTGTCCAGAGGGGAAAATATCAAAAAAGAAGGGTAGGAAATTTCCAGATAAAACGGGACTAAGCCATGAGGGTACAGCACTGTCTGTAATCCACTGCATCTATTCTACTGTTCTTTTTCAGATGTAGATGACTGTTCTCCATGTCCAGAAGATCAATATCCAAATGCTCACAAAAATATGTGCATTCCAAAGCGGATCACCTATTTGTCCTTTGAAGAACCCTTGGGGATCAGTCTGACTGTTCTTTCGCTTTGCTTTGCTTTAATGACAACTTTGGTAATCACAATCTTCATGAAACACAAAGACACTCCTATTGTCAAAGCCAACAACCGGATTCTCACCTACATTCTCCTAGTTTCCCTCCTCTTCTCTTTCCTTTGCATCTTTCTTTTTATTGGGAGACCCAACACANTATCTGTAGTTTCAAGATATGTCCATAAACTTTAACAAACAATATTCTTTAGGGTAATTGACCTTAGATCTAAAATTGAGATGTGGTATTGAATTAACCATTTGAAATACTTAGAATATGTTTATGTCCATGAAATTGGAATCTGAATCAGAATAGAGCTGGAAGGAACCTTGGAGGTCTTCTAGGCCAGCCCCCTGCTGGCCTACCATTTCAGACAAGTGACTGTCCAGTCTCTTCTTAGAAATCTCCAGTGATGAAGCACCTACAACTTCTCAAGACAATTAACCACTGGTTAATTGTCCTCGCTTTTAGGAAGTTTCTCCTTAATTCCAATTTGCTTCTCTCCTTCGTTAAGTTTCCATCCATGGTTTCTTGTCCTGTATTCTGGTGCTTTGGAAAATGAGGACCCCCTCCTCTTTGTGGCAGCCTCTTAAATACTGGAAGACTGCTATCATGTCCTTCTTTTCTCTAGACTAGCCAAACCCAAATCCTGCAACCGTACTTCATATGTTTTACTTTCCAGGCCTTTAATCATCTTATTTGCTCTTCTTTGTATTAGCTACCTGTCAAGCCCAAAACTGCTTGGTAACACATGATGATTCTTCCAAGCTGGTTTCTTTATTCTTTCACACCTACAGTATAGACAAAACCTTGCAGAACTCAGCACTCTACTCTATGTATCTACAATCTATCCTGTGAACTATAAGAGAGGGTTACGGTCATCTTCTTTCTCCCACACATGTGAGTTGCCTTTTACTTCTCTGAAACACATCTCCTCCATCATGGGAATCCATCTTCTTTACTACGTTCCATCACTCTGCCATAAGTTCAGTCTATAAGTTAATGGAAGAAGTGTTCTACACTCTCTACATGATATGCTGAAGTTGCTTTTTATTCTATTGTAGATGCTTTGTTTGGAAGGTTTGAATTTAGGCAGAACCAGTTTTTGATGGTTGAAAGTATAATTGTACTCACGTTTTTAGGCATTTCCAGAAGTGGATCTTTCCATCCATCCATTTATTTATTTATTTAACATCTGGCATACAAAGTCAGGGAAATCTAGAATTCCTGGATACAATGCAGTCCTGGCAGTCTAAATTGCTAGATCCAGGAACCTACAGATGTATCAGCGTGATCTCAATACTTGGGAAGTTTCTGGAGAAGATAATCAAGCAACGAATCAGTGAATACCTAGAGGCAAACAAAGTCATAACCAAAAGCCAACATGGGTTTGTCAAAAACAGATCATGCCAGACAAATTTTATTGCATTTGACCAGGTGACAAAATTAATGGACTAGAGGAATGCTGTGCATATAATTTACTTGGACTTTAGTGAAGCATTTACTAAAGTAGACCACAATCTACTACTTGATAAGATAAAAAAAGTTGGTTGGATCAGGGGTCCCCAACCCCCGGTCCATGGACCGGTACTGGGTTCTGGCATGCCAGCAACCGGGCCACACAAACAAGCAAATCCCCATCTGTGGGATGCAGGCAGAACACAAAACCACGCCCCCTCCAGTCCGTGGAAATACCTCTCTCCACGTAACTGGTCCCTGGTGCTCAAAAGATTGGGGACCTCTGGGTTAAACAGTATCACCACCAGATGGATTCGGAACTTGCTGACCAACCTCACTCAACATATAATCTTCAATGGAACTGCATTTACATGGAGGGAAATGTGTAGTAGTGTACCCCAAGGCTCTGTTTTAGGCCCAGTACTCTTCAACATCTTCATCAATGATTTTGATGAGTGGATAGATGGGGAACCCATCACATTTGCAGACAACACCAAGCTGGCAGGAATAGCCAACACTCCAGAAGATAGGTTTAAGATACAGAAGGATCTTGACAGACTTGAACACTGGGTGTTATCTAACAAAATGAAATTCAACAGTGGAAAAAGTAAGGTTCCACATTTAGGTAAGAAAAAAACCAAATTCACAGGTACAGTACAGGTGGTAACTCACTCAATAGTAGTAATTGTAAAAGGGATCTTGGAGACCTAGTATGCAATCACTTAAATATGAGCCAGCAGCTACCAAAAAGGTCAACACAGTTCTAGGCTGCATTAATAGAGGGATAGAATCAAGATCACATGAAGTGTTAATACCACATTCTAATGTCTTGATAAGGCCATGCTTGGAATCCTGCATCCAGTTTTGGTCACCACAATGTTAAAAAAAGATGTTGAGACTCTAGAAGGAGTGC
>NW_015389029.1:116404-118227 GCF_001527695.2 Protobothrops mucrosquamatus
TTCTCCATGATCTCCTCCAGTGCTGGCTTATTGGTGTGCATCTTCCTTCCCAAGTGTTTTATCATTGTGATGAGACCCGAACTGAATGATAAACATCAACTCATGAAAAGACAGTTTTAACAAATCTTTCCATTTGCCTGATATGCTTTATATGTAGATGTTGGAGATCTTCCACACTGGCACATTTAAGCCAGCAATTGCAGTAAGATTGGCCTTCTATATTGCCGTGTCCCCTGAAATTTATATAGCTCAGAACTTTTTTTATTTCTGGAAATGTGGACTATAAAAGCATACAGATAAACAAATATCCCAAAGATACTTTTTCACGAGAGAACTGGACTTTCCATACTCATTTGCCCTACTCAGGCGCCCCTGATGACACAGATAAACTCTCAGGTGGCCTCAACAACTCTCTAAAAGAATGCAAATGACCACCAGCCTTTAAGGAGTATAAATCTTTCCATTCTCCACTACCCAGTCAGAACTGAAGACATTTCTTGCATGAGAAGCAAAATGTCTTCCAAGAAAAACAAGAAAGTCCAGTTGCCGCATGAAAAAGCACCTTTGGAGTAACTACCATATGACCTGGATGACTGAGAATCTCCATAGACAGATAAACAAAAAATATAATGTACACGTTTCATTGTGAGGTAGACAGCTCTGATGAAATATATAGATTAAATATGAATTGTCTATTTGTCTTGAGTGGTGATTTTAATTCATATGCACACTACAATGTGAATAAAAAGTGGACTTAAATACAAATGACCTTTCCATTTAAAAGGTTAGGGCTTGTGAATTGTTTCTGAAGCAAGCAAACACTTTCAGTTTTCCAGATCACATAATGTGTTGGGGATTACCTATGAAAAATGGGCTAAATTCAAAACATTTTTCAGCTGTATATATGTGCCTTCTCAGTAGTAAAGGCCAATGAAATTTCTGGCACAAATATAATCCAAATAGATTCCATCACAAGTCCAATACATGCTAGTATCCAATTTAAATAATGTCTACAAAATTCAGTCAAGTATAATGACTGTGTACAATATCATGAATTACACTGATGGTTTCAACTAATGAAAATACTAATTTTAATACAATGATTGAATTCACCATTGGTTGTCTGACAGAACAATGACAGGATTTGATCATCATATTGCAATCACCTCCATTAATATTAAATATCTTAGTTATAAGTGACCCTACTTAGCTGATTCAGGAAACAATTTTATATCAAACTGTTGTCTTACTCTCACACAGCCCCTTTCTCAAGTGCTCCTTTGGAGTCTGAGGCTGCCATATTATTCTCAAATGAAGGACATTGTTTAAACTGTTGAAATTCACAAAAACCTGCAGATACTCCTGTTAACAGTGCCCACTCAGAATGACAAACCTAGGACAAATCTGAACATGTGCTGAACATGCCTGTCTAAATCTTGCATGGGCAAAATACATGCATGCACAGCATCATGTCTCTGACATATCTGTACCCATTCTTTGGCTGTTCATGTCAAAAAATGCCTTGAATGGTACCCTTTTAGATTAATTACTGAGCCATTTTAAAAATGTCATGTTTTTGTGAGGCCTTCCCATTAGTGCATAGAATAGACCAAAGCACACATTATGGTATAGAGACGTTTCCTGAGGATGAGATCTAGCATCAGTCTGAAAGCTCAGAAGACTAAACCTCTGATCCTGGTGACCGACCCAGGTTGGATCCTGCAACATTATCCTGGGACAAGTATATTTGCCTTCTTTTGTGAGAAATTATTTGGTTTGAAAGTTATAGATCTCCCAGAAAAGATGGAAAGGAATATAACTAC
>NW_015389030.1:0-4145 GCF_001527695.2 Protobothrops mucrosquamatus
ATAAATTCAAGATACACCAGCATTGTTCTATTTGAACCTATTTTGTAAAACACAAAGCAGTTTGGATACTGGGACTAATAGTCCAGGCTTCCAAAACAATTAAAAGAAATCAATTTCACATTTATTTCCACAAAGCACAGATGAAGTTTAATAGAGGATCATAAAATATCTTTTAATTGGCTCTACAGTCTCATTTTTAGAAGATAGCAAGAAATCCCAAGAAATACTCTTTGTAAATAAAAAAAAAGCCAAACAACCTGCCAGTGTATATAAAGAAAGTTTAGATGGTAGAAGAATTTTGATTTAACCGTGGTTGAGAGAAGCTGGCAAAAATGTCAGAGACACACAAATATACTTCTTTCATTTTATTGCTATTTGGACTTATATTCCAATGGAAACAGGAATATGGAGATAAATAGATCTGAATTTATGAAATAAATAGGGAATTAGACCATCAACAATGAAACTATCTGATATAAATTATTAAGATTGCTAATTAGACATAACTTCTGCATAAATTCATATTATTATAACTGGTTAGAAAGTTCATGAATATCTAACTAATTTAGATGAACTGAACATTGTACTTTAAAAAAAAAAAGTTACAGTTGTATTATAAGTATTACAGTTGTAAAAAATAATAATAATTGGATTTAAAATGAACTCTTGGTTCATGAAGGTGTAGTTTAACAGAGGCCAGCGATGTAAGAACAAGTAGACAATGTTTTTCATAGCCAAGAAACACATTTAACATGTTTGGAGAAGCTGAAGGCCACAAGGTGGACCAGGCCATGTCACAGATATATGTAGAGTTTGATTTTTTTTTAAAAAAAGGTTTGAAAATTGAGTTTCTAAAAAGCGATATGTCGATTTTAGTACTGCGCTACCATTTCCCCTTGTTTCCCTCTCAAAACAGCTTAGAAATTGTGCCATCGGGTTTATTCATGTATGGTCAGACTTCAACCCATGATCTGTGGCCCACCTCAACTTTCAATGATTCCTTAGTCTATCCTGAAATATAAAGTTCATAGAATAGAAGAGTTGAAAGATCTGTTTTAAGGCAACTAGTCCAAAGTTTGATCAAGGCAAGAATTCAGTAAATCAACCCTGATAAGTAAATCAATCATCCAATCCTATTCATCCAAAATTCCTTAGCCATCTCATAAAACTTCAGATACAGGTAAAGTAAAGGTAAAGATTTCTCCTATCCAGTCATGTCCAACTCTAGAGGGTGATGCTCATCTCCATTTCTTAGCCAAGGGAGCCAGCATTGTCTGAAGACATTTCCGTGGTGATGTGGCCAGCACGATTACACGCTGAGGTCACAGAACACTGTTACCTTCCCAACAAAATGGTACCCATTAATCTACTTGCATTTTCATGCTTTCTGTTGTGAGTCCTCACCTACCAGCAGATCCGGCAGCCAAGTCAGATGAATCGGATGAGGGGGAAGGGTTGCCTGGGGTTACATCAGAGTCTGTGGAAGGCTCAGAGGAGCACCAAGACTCATCTAGATGTGACACCGGGCCCATCTACTCACACTCAGGCAGAGAGACAGCTGGGTTGGGGGGCTGAACTGAGCGAAGATGAGGAGCAGCTGGGGCCTGTTCCAGATGCACGGATGCGCAGGGAGGAAAGGCGTGTAGGACAACAGAAGCCAGGCCCTGGCTGGACTATAAAGAGGAGAGGCATGGGAGAGGCTGGTTGCCAAAGGCAACCGATCATGCTACAGCTTTGTGCTTCTGTCGTTGAATTTCTTGCCTCAGGATTCTTGGATATTTAACCAGGTTTGTCAGCTTTCTGTGTGTTTGAGTGACTTAAACCTTGAGCATTATAGCTGAGACACAACTTCCCCAAATTTTATTCCCTTAAGAGTAATGGGTCCCAGCTTTCCATATGTTAACCCATTTGAGGTACCTTTGTTGACAGAGTTTTGCCCTATGATGCACTGTTTCACCCAGATAAAAGCTACAGATGTGAGAGTTTTAGGAGTGCGTGATTTGTTCAAAATTGGGAAAGGAGTCCAGCAAGGCTGTATACTGTCGCCCTGCCTATTTAACTTATATGCAGAGCACATCATGAGAAAGGCAGAGCTAGCTGAATCAAAAGTTGGAATTAAGATTGCCGGGAGAAATATCAACAACCTAAGATATGCAGATGATACCACTCTAATGGCAGAAAGTGAAGAGGAACTAAAGAGCCTCTTGATGCAGGTGAAGAAGGAGAGTGCAAAAGTTGGCTTGAAACTCAACATTAAGAAAACCAAAATCATGGCATCCTGCCCTCTCAATTCCTGGCAAATAGATGGGGAAGAAATGGAGGTAGTGACAGATTTTATTTTCCTGGGCTCCAAGATCACCTCAGATGGGGACTGCAACCAAGAAATTAAAAGACGCTTGCTCCTGGGAAAGAAAACTATGGCAAATCTAGACAGCATACTAAAAAGCAGAAACATCACCCTGCCAACAAAAGTGTGTATAGTCAAGGCCATGGTTTTCCCAGTTGCAATGTATGGCTGTGAAAGTTGGACCATAAGAAAGGCTGAGCGACAAAGAATTGAGGCCTTTGAACTATGGTGCTGGAGAAGACTCCTGCGAGTCCCCTGGACTGCAAGGCAATCAAACCGGTCAGTCCTAGAGGAGATCAACCCTGACTGCTCTTTAGAAGGCCAGATCCTGAAGCTGAAACTCAAGTACTTTGGCCACCTAATGAGAAGGAAGGACTCACTGGAGAAGAGCCTAATGCTGGGAAAGATTGAGGGCAAGAGAAGAAGGGGACGACAGAGAATGAGGTGGCTGGATGGAGTCACTGAAGCAGTAGGTGTTAGATCGCGCAGGCAGTAAGACACGAGTCGAGTGACAGTCAGCTCTTGGTTTATTGGCAAGGCATGAAGTAAATCCGGACTGGCTCTCTGGGCCAGGGGAGCCCTCTTTTATGGGATTCCCCTGGCTTGTAATCACACAATTCCATTGGCTGGCAAGACCCTGTTGCTAGTTAGCCAACCAGCAACGGGCATGAAACTGTATGCAGATGGAGAAGGGCAATCACCCTTAATGGGCGATCAATGGTGAAGGGCAATCACCCTTAATGGGCGATCAATGGTGAAGGGCAATCACCCTTAATGGGTGATCAGGATATGCATAGGGGATTAAGGGGGGGAAAATACAAAGAACACAACAGTAGGCATGAGCTTAAATGGACTCCAGAAGATAATAGAGGACAGGAAGACCTGGAGGAACGTTGTCCATGGTGTCACGATGGGTCGGACACGACTTCGCAATTAACAACAACAACAGATTCTAAACTTGGGTTATACTTGCTTTTATGCGGGCCTGGTTAACAATTTTCTAGTTACTATAGTTTGTTTTGGGGGCATGATGGCTCAGTGGTTAAATATGCTGAGCTTGTCAACTGAAAAGCTGTCAATTCAGATTCGAGACCCAAGCATTGCGAGAAGGGTGAGCTCCCATTACTTGCCCCAGCTCCTATCAAGCTAGGTCAGGGGTCTTCAAACTTGGCCCTTTTATGACTTGTGGACTTCAACTCTCAGAGTTCCTCAGCCAGGCACATTGGCTGAGGAATTCTGGGAGTTGAAGTCCACAAGTCATAAAAGGGCCAGGTTTGAAGATCCCTGACCTAGCAGCTTGGAAGCGTGCCCAGGCAAGCAGATAAATAGATATCACTTTAGTGGGAAGGTAACAACATTCTGTGCACCTCAGCATATAGTCATGCCGGCCACATGATCACGGAAATGTATTTGGACAAACTGGCTCCCTCAGCTAAGAAACAGATATAAGTACTGCTCCCTAAAGTTGGACACAACTGGACAGGGGAAATCCTTACTTTTAACTTTATAGTTTGTTTCATAGTATTTGTCACAAGCCCATTGAATAAGCTTTAAAAAGAGGAACATCAGCCAACAAAAGAAACATAACCCTCTGTGCATATTTTTAAGAGACAGGGGATATTTGTGAATGTGTACATAATAATAATAATAATAATAATAATAATAATAATAATAATAATAATAATAATAATAATAATAATAATAATAATAATAATAATAATAATAATAACAACAACAACAACAACAACAACAACAACAATAAAGTTGGAAGGGACCTTGGAGGTCATCTAGTCCAACC
>NW_015389030.1:5442-10472 GCF_001527695.2 Protobothrops mucrosquamatus
ATAATAATAATAATAATAATAATAATAATAATAATAATAATAATAATAATAATAATAATAATAATAATAATAATAATAATAATAATAATAATAACAACAACAACAACAACAACAACAACAACAATAAAGTTGGAAGGGACCTTGGAGGTCATCTAGTCCAACCTCCTGCTCAGGCAGGAAACCCTATACCATTTCAGACAAATGGCTGTCCAGTCTCTTTTTTAAAACCTCCAGTGTTGGAGCATTCACCACTTCTGGAGACAGGTTGTTCCACTGGTTAATTGTTCTCACTGTCAGGAAGTTTCTCCTTAGTTCTAGGTTGCTTCTCTCCTTGATTAGTTTCCATCCGTTGCTCCTTGTCCTGCCTTCAGGCGCTTTGGAGAATAGCTTGACTCCCTCTTCTTTGTGGCAGCACCTGAGATATTGGAACACTGCTATCATGTCCCCCCTCGTCCTTCTCTTCATTAAACTAGACATACCCAATTCCAGCAGCCTTTCCTTATATGCTTTAGCCTCCAGTCCCCTAATAATCTTTGTTGCTCTTCTCTGTACTCTTTCTAGAGTCTCAACATGTCCTTCTTTGAGTAGGAAAGGCTGGCCACAGGTAGCAAATGAGCTTATTGTTTGTTTATGTAGGCTGCCCCCCAAAAGATCATAACTGAAACAAATAACAATCACACAGTTATGAAGGAAAAGTTACTTCTGCCTCTGAATGCATGGTTGATTGCAAAGTAGCTATAGTGTCCTTTAAAATTTTGTTGCACCTGGATGTTTTGTAAAGTTAAATGTCTCTCTACTACTGAGTAGATTATCTGTCTCTGATTGCACAGGGGCAGCTATTCTGAATTGAAGGGACATGATTTTAAAAAAAGCAATTGCCATTCTGTTTGAAACAGAGGCTCCTCTTTTACTTCTGTAAGTACTCTCCAGAGGAAAGAGTTACCAACTGGTTACAATTTTGCATCTCATCATAATGCTTTGAACCTGGCATCCTTCCCCAGCATAAAGAGGGGGGGAATAAAAGGTGAGCGATACCACCACCACCCCCAAATGAAAAAGAATGTTTTGCAAAATTATTCTCAGGTTAAGTGTGAGGAGATGGGTGGTTAAGAAATAGGATGAATGAATGAATGAATGAATGAATGAATGAATGAATGAATGAATGAATGAATGAATGAATGAATGAATGAGCAAGCAAGCAAGCAAGCAAGCAAGCAAGCAAGCAAGCTGTAAACGACATATTTTCTGAGTAATGTGGACTCAGCTCTCACTATTTGTCAGAATCAGTTACCCTGAATGCACTACATGTTATTTGCATGCCAAAGTGGTGAAAACATTAACTTCATTTTTTTCCCCATCTGGTAAAGTGAGGGAAAGGAGCCAAAATCAAAGTCACATGACCACCCATTTTGCTCAGAGTAGAGATTTTAATTTGGCATCCTCTCTCTCTCTCTCTCTCTCTCTCTCTCTCTCTCTCTCTCTCTCTCTCTCTCTCTCTCTCTGTCCTGATTGCATGCTGGCATTCTCTTTCTTCTCACTGAACGTGTGCTTCTTCTAAATAATCCTTAATCTTGCTTCCCTGTGTCCAGCTTTTACTGCACATCTGCAAGCTTCTCCTTGGAGAATTAGCTGAGCAACGGGACCCATTATATTCTTCTCCATCCCTTTTTCTGGTTCCACCTGCCCTGAAGTCTGTTTCCCACTTTGGTGTTCTCTTCCCCTGTCAAATACCTTGCAAGACCCTCTAGCATTTCTTAATAAAAAAAACTTCCTGGATACATCTAGTTTGAAACCTTCCTTTGCCTCAAAACAAACGTCTGTAGACCGGTACAGTTATGTGTTTAATCATTGTTCAATCCCTCTTATAGGTAGTCCTTGACTTACAACTATTCATTTAGTGACCATTCAAAGTTACAATAGCACTGAAAAAATGTTGTTTGTACCTGGTATATTTTGTAAAAGTTAATTGTCTCTCTGCTACACCCGCACTTATAGCATCCCCATGGTCACATGATCAAAATTCCAGCACTTTAGAATCAGCACGTATTTACAATGGTTGCAGAATCCCAAGGTCACCTGAGGGTCATTTGTGACTTTCCCAGCTGGCATAATAATAATAATAATAATAATAATAATAATAATAATAATAATAATAATAATAATAATAATGATGATGATGATGATGATGATGATGATGATGATGATGATGATGACGACGACGACGATATAATAATAATAATAATAATAATAATAATAATAATAATAATAATAATAATAATAACAACAACAACAACAATAACAACAACGTTGGAAGGGACCTTGGAGGTCATCAAGTCCAACCCCTGCTCAGGCAGGAAACCCTATACCATTTTGGACAAATGGCTGTCCAGTCTCTTCTTAAAAACTTCCAGTGTTGGAGCATCCACCGTTTTTGGAGGCACTGGTTCCACTGGTTAATTGTTCTAACTGTCAGGAAGTTTCTCCTTAGTTCTAGGTTGCTTCTCTCCTTGATCAGTTTCCATCCGTTGCTTCTTGTCCTGCCTTCAGGCGCTTTGGAGAATAGCTTGACTCCCTCTTCTTTGTGGCAGCCCCTGAGATATTGGAACACTGCTATCATGTCCCTCCTTATCCGTCTCTTCATTAAACTAGACATACCCAATTCCAGCAGCCTTTCCTTATATGCTTTAGCCTCCAGTCCCCTAATAATCTTTGTTGCTCTTCTCTGTACTCTTTCTAGAGTCTCAGCATCTTCTTTTACATCGTGGTGACCAAAACCGGATGCAGTATTCCAAGTGTGGCCTTACCAAGGCATTGTAAAGTGGTATTAACACTTCACGTGATCTTGATTCTATCCCTCTGTTAATGCAGCCTACCTTCTACCAAGCAATTTCACTGGGGGAAGCCAGGTTCATTTGACTGCATGATTCACTTAACAACTGCAGTGACTCTCTTAACAACCATGGCAGAAAGGTCATTAAATCGGGCCTGACTCATTTAACAACTGTCTTGCTTAGCAATGGAAATTCTGGTCTCAACTATAGTCATAAGTCAAGGAGTCCTTCTACACATATAAACTGCAAAGGCATTGTTATTAGGAGCTTTTGTGAGAAAGTTAATGTGGCTAAGATACTGAAGAGAGAATGGAGTGACAACATTTTCAAAGGCAATCCCAGGCATCAACACATTGCCATGATGTAAGAGTCCACTTTCAACTCTATTATTTTCCAATGCAATGGCCATATAATGGGCACTGCCTACGGTAAGAGAGTGTAAATCTAACCTAGACTTTTCAAGAGATTGCTTGGAGTGGGCTCATGATAAGTATGTTGAGCACAATAATGCTGTTCAGTCACTTCTTTGCGGAGAAAGCCAAATAAGCTTGTGACAATTCAGCCTCCTCTCCTCATACAGTGACAAGAACAACTTCTAGTTGTTTCAAAGGCCACAACAGCCCTTGATTCAGGGATGGTGCAAGCTTGTGGCTTTGGCTCAACTCAGTCCACCCCATAAGGAGGAGGTAAGGGGATAAAGAAAGATGACAGATAACCCCGAGTTTGATTTATTTAATAGGTATCAAGCTGCAAAAAACAAGAAAGACACACTGAGGTTCTTCTGAACAGTTTCCTTTATTGTTCCTCACCTATAGACAGAATCTTGCCGAACTAAAGCAAAGTATCGCCATCATTAAAGACATACTCTAAGAATTCCTAGGAAGGAGCTGCCTTAACTCCCTTCCTCCCAACTAAACTATCTAAATTTCACTGCCTCTTGGTCCTCTGGAATGCAGCCCCTCCCTCCCTGGAATCCAGACTACATTCCACCACATAAGGCTAACCAATTATTTTTTTAAAAAACTTTTTATTTATAATACAGTTAAAACAAAAAATGGACATAGCGTAACATTCCAGTATAAATATTTCTAACAATTTGTTCCTCTTCATACATATAATTCTTAATCTCTATATATAGATACATATATATTTTTCTATACAATACAATATCTAATTTATTTCTCTATATACTAACATACAATTATATATGTTTCTATCTTAACACTAGCTTATAACCCGAACAGTCCTCCTTGATTCACACCAATAGTAAAATTTGTCCCAGATTTCAAAATAATCTGACTCTGTCTTGTCCTTCATTTCCATTGTGAGCCTATCCATATCCGCACACGATAGAATTTTGTATAGAATCTCTTCTTCTGTTGGAGTTTCTTTATTCCTCCAGTTTTGTGCATACACCAGTCTAGCAGCCGTGAAGATGTGTAGCATCAAATAAAATATCCCTTTATCATATTTCTGTGTAGTTATGTCTAATAAGAAGAGTTCTAAGGCTAACCAATTATTTAGGGTAACCCAAAACAATTTCTGCAAGCCCAAATTATACAGATAGTCCTCAACTTACAACAATTCATTTAGTGACCATTCAAAGTTACAATGGCACTGAAAAAAGTAACCTTTTTTCATACTTACAACCGTTGCAGTCACTGTATTCATGACAGTTGCAGTGTCCCAGGGTCATGTGATCCCCTTTCGTGATCTTCTGCCAAGCAAAGTCAATGGGGAAGCCAGATTCGCTTAACAACTGTGTTGCTAACTTAACAACTGCAATGATTCACTTAACAAATGTGGCAAGAAAGATCATAAAATGGGGTAAAATTTACTTAACAAATTTCTCACTTAGCAACATAAATTTTGGGCTTAATTGTGGCCATAAATCAAGGACTATCTATACCTGGATGCCAAGATTACGGATTTCCCACCACAGACTGATCCACTTAAAGCTCCTTCCCTTCTTTAGAGAGACATGGCTGGGTGGACAAAAGATAATAATAATAATAATAATAATAATAATAATAATAATAATAATAATAATAATAATAATAATAATAATAATAATAATAATAATAATAATAATAATAATAATAATAATAATAATAATAATAATAATAATAAAGTTGGAAGGGACCTTGGAGGTCATCGAGTCCAACCCCCTGCTCAGGCAGGAAACCCTACACCATTTCG
>NW_015389030.1:10711-24083 GCF_001527695.2 Protobothrops mucrosquamatus
TTAATCAGATGAATACCGCAAGATTGCTCCTGGCTTTAATTTATTATTCTGTTAAGGATTTCACCATGGCAACCAATTAAAAATTATGCCCAGCCAAATGAAGACAGTGACATTTGCTGCTGTGTCCCAGAGACCCAGAGGCCAAATCTTTCAGAAAAAGTGGTACCAAACGATACTTTCTCGGCCTTTCCCCATTCGCTTTTTAAATTTCACTCATCCTGCAGGTGCACAGAGAGTAACAATGTTTTAACCTTATTTTTTTTTAAATCCTAAGCATGGTTTTGATTCGTTCCAAGGGTTTGAGCTGTGCTCAATATTTTTTTATTTTATTGCTGTTGTTTAGCATGATTTAATTCTCTAGGAAGACTAATTTTTTAAAAAAAATCACCCTGTGAATATGTTCATTAAATATGCACACAAACACGCTGTCTAGGTGCTTAAAATATGCATACTCTGACTTTCATTTGATCTGAAATTTACTTTGGCCTGTTCCTTTTTCCAAAATAGCTTGACCCTGTCAACTTAAAAGATGATCTCCAAGGAAGTACAAGGTGATAAGGGGATATGTTTGTTTGCTTGCTGGCTTCTTTATGTATTTATTTGGTTTATAAGGCTTTCCATTTCAACAAGCAACTCCAGGTGGCACACAGAATTAAAGTAAATAAAAAAAGAACAATTAAAAACATTACAAAAATTTAAATGCATGGCAGCCGATAAACCCAAATCGCTAATATAACCAAGAAATAGGTCCTTTGATGCACTTGGAGGCCCAGGCATGGGTGCAGAACTAGTTTTTAGGTCATTACAAAAGGCCAGCAAAGTATGGACCATCCTCATCCTCAGAGGGCGATCCAGAAAAAGATGCGATAGCAGAGAAGGTACATCTTCTAGGCCTGCCAACCTCGATTACTATATGCCAAGGATTGAGTTATGATCGTTCTTCTTTCCACTAAAGACATAAAAAAAAAAATCCACCATGGACTGTAACAGAGAGAAATAGTAGAATTCATTAGTCAACCATCTTGACACAAATGGGAGTTAATAATGCTCTTCCCACAAGCACCCATCATAAAATGCAACTGAACATAATTCGTGTCCCATGCAAAGACTTCATGATATGACTTCATGATGTGCCACCTAGAATGATGTCATTTTCCATTCCCCTCTGTCATCATTCTCCGATCAAAACTAAAAACAAAGAGTTCTCAATTCTCATTCTTAGAATATCCTCCTGCAGTGAAAAGCATAAAAGATCATTACAGGAGACTGGAGACTAAAACATAGGAAGAACGGTTGCAGGAAATGGATATGGCTAGTCTAGAGAAAAGAATGACTAGGGGTGACATGATAGCAATATTCCAATATTTGAGGGGCTGCCACAGAGAAGAGGGGGGGTCAACTTATTTTCCAAAGCACCAGAAGACAGGACAAGAAACAATGGGTGGAAACTAATCAAGGAGAGAAGCAATCTGGAATTAAGGAGAAATTTCCTAACAGTGAGAACAATTAACCAGTGGAATGGTGTGCTTTCAGAAGTTGTGGGTGCTTCATCACTGGAGGTTTTTAAGAAGAGACTGGACCGTCACTTGTTTGAAATGGTATAGGGTTTCCTGCTTGAGCAGGAGGTTGGACTAGAAGACCTCCAATATCCCTTCCAGCAACTGTCGCCTGCCAGGAATTCCTACAGTGTGCATAACACTGTAGCTTCCCTGGCCTTGTATGCCATACACGAAATAAATAAATACGCTTAAGTGTGCTGGGCAAATCCAGCTCCTATAGTGATGGATCACTGGTAACGTTTGCATTATATATTTAATAGAGTTATTCCATTTTCCAGATTTGTATAATGTTTGAATAAGGTTCTTACAGCTGACTAATGAAAACCCAGGTGAGATTAAAGGTAATTAAGGTTAGCATGTTCTACCAAAGTAATTGTCATATTCTTTGATTAAGTATTTGTGCAAACTTAACAACAACAACAGTGAAATAGGTGGAGGGCACAGTATTCTGGGGAGAAACTGTGTGTGATCATTAAGAGTTGACAATGATTTTCTGGTGTATTATAAAATCAGGAAGCATAATTTTGTAAACCGTATTTTAGTGCCACAAAAACACACATGGCATTGTTCATTCATTCAACTCATTGTTCATTCATTCAACTCAAGTTGCATCAAAGAGATGGAGCCTATTCTCAAATGATCTTCCACATGCTGACTTATGGTAAAGCTTATTAGCGTAATCTGAATTGGTTATACCAGGGGTCTTCAAACTTGGCCCTTTTATGACTTGTGGACTTCAACTCCCAGAATTCCTTAGGCACGCCAGCTGAGGAATTCTGGGAGTTGAAGTCCACAAGTCATAAAAGGGCCAAGTTTGAAGACCCCTGGGCTACACCACTGACAGGAAAGGTAGGATCCCAAAAAAACAACAAAGAAATTGCATTGATTGGATCATCTTGGTGATAAGAGACATCTTGTCAAATGCAACCTGCACTATTTTCTTAATCCAAGTGGCAGCTCAATTGAGGTTTTTTGGATTTCCAAAAGAGGCCTCAGTGTTCAAGTGTAATTGTTAAGGAAGGGGGGGAAAGGTTAAATTTTGCCTACGGGAAAGCTAAATCCTCCTTTATTGGCAGGTTCTTTCCGATCCTCTGAAGATGAGTGGAGAGTTAACGCTACACAGCTATTAAGGGAAAACATTGGAGGTTTTAAAGAAACAGCTAAAGGACAAAAGCAGATTTCTAATTATTGATTAGCTATACTTTTCTGCAGAGCAAGAACGGAGAAAGAGTTGGTTTCTATTGAATAATTCTTAGTTTTAAATGGACAGGTTAAACAAGAAAGTAAAAGTTGAAAGTGCCATATGATTCTTAACTCGACACATTCTTGTTCTCCAGAAGCAAAGCTATTAACAATCCTGGAGAACAAACACTTCCTGGTCATCTTTCTGTTGCAGCTGATGGAAAATAATCATGCCTTGTTAATCTGTGGGATTTACCACCATCAGATGTGTGATGGGCACTGATTTAGACATTTTTCATCCATCTTGGAAGATGGCATCAGCAATGGCTACTTGTCTTAGAGCAGACCATTAAGATGACCTCCAAGGATCTACAATGCAAGAAATCTAGTATCTTGTTCCTGCCTGTAAGTTTCTTGAATGGATCTGGTTGGCCAATGTGTGATGCAGAAGACTGGATGAATTGGTCTTTCATCTAATCTATCAGGGCCCTCATAATTAATAATAATAATAATAATAATAATAATAATAATAATAATAATAATCATAATCATAATCATAATCATAATCATAATCATAATCATAATCATAATCATAATAATAATAATAATAATAATCATAATAATAATAATAATAATAATAATAATAATAATAAAGTTGGAAGGGACCTTGGAGGTCATCGAGTCCAACCCCCTGCTCAGGCAGGAAACCCTACACCATTTCAGACAAATGGCTGTCCTGTCTCTTCTTAAAAACTTCCAGTGTTGGAGCATTCACCGCTTCTGGAGGCAGGTTGTTCCACTGGTTAATTGTTCTAACTGTCAGGAAGTTTCTCCTTAGTTCTAGGTTGCTTCTCTCCTTGATTAGTTTTCATCCGTTGCTTCTTGTCCTGCCTTCAGGCGCTTTGGAAAATAGCTTGACTCCCTCTTCTTTGTGGCAACCCCTGAGATATTGGAACACTGCTATCATGTCCCCCCTCGTCCTTCTCTTCATTAAACTAGATGCACCCAATTCCAGCAACTGTTCCTTATGTTTTAGCCTCTAGCCCCCTAATCATCTTTGTTGCTCTTCTTTAATCAATTTATTTGTACACTACCCAATTCCAGGCACCTCTCCTTACATTATGATCTGCTGAGCTTCATAGCAGAGTGATGATTACTAACTGATGCAAAGAGTTGAAATTTTCCTGCTAGCCAATACTTGGGCAGGTTTGCTCCAGTTTTCCACCTAATCTCTGGGGTCCATCAAAGTCTTGCTGATTCAATCCAATGGCAAATAAACCATTTCAACAGTGCATAATACAGAATAAGAGATTGCAAGGGATTTTGGAAGTCTTCTAGTCCAATCCTTTGCCCCAGCAGGAAACCCTATATCAATCCAGAAAATGGCTATCCAATATTTTCTTTAAAATGTCCAGGGCTGGAGTATCCACAACTTTTGGAAGCAAGCTATTCCACTGATTAATTATGTTTACTGTCAGGGAATTTCTCCTTAGTTCTATACTGGTTCTCTCCCTGATTAGTTTTCATCTATTGCTTCTTGTCCTGCCTTCAGGTACATTGGAGAATAGGTTGACCCTCTCTTATCTGTGCACTTCTTCTTTTTCTCTGTGCGTTTTTTTTTTCTGTAGGTGAAGAAAACTACACCGGTGTGCATTAAACTTTGCAAGTCAAAACTTGAGTATCCCTCATGCAGCCTCCAGTTTGTAATCTTCAGCTCCCAGAATTCTTGAGCCCACTTGGGCATAGCTAAGAATTCTGGGGGTTGAAGTCTGCACATAGGATTCTCAGAATAATAGCTCCTTAGATTCCTTGACTTGGAGGGAATTCTTCACGGTAAGAAAGATGATTGAGTTATTATGACCAATATAGTAACTAACGTGCTTGTAAATCTACACACTGAATTCATAGTACTGAGAAGGCAGGACTTGAATTCCAGAAATATTGTCTGTCAAAAACAACCACAAAAATACTGCAATTGCAAGCTTCCCTGATACATGATAAGGACAGCGAGAGACTCTGCATTTCCAGCTCACCATCTTTTATGTAACAGCAGTTTATCTTGAAGCAGTATTGTTTAAATCATGTCTCATTCTCAAACAGTTCTTTGTCCTAGGCAAGATAGAGAAAACTAGGTTTTTAATATTTCACCCAGGCTTTAAAGATTTACACAAGCCAAAGACATTGCCAAAGTCCACGCTTAACTCCTAGAATTGGTTGTCACCGGCTGTCAAGCTGGCAGAAATTTGAAGCCATTTCTAGGGGAGAATTCTTCCTTCTCAAAATATAATTACATTACTTACAGTCATCGCAGCAACTCTGCAGTTGTGTGATCAAAATTTGTGCTCTGGACAACCAGCATGTATTTACACCATTTGTAGCATCCCGGGGTCATTGCTCGCCATTTATGACCTTCCCAGAAGGCTCCCAACAAGAAAAGTCAATGGAAAAAGGCAGATTTGCTTAATGACTGTGCAATTCACTTTACAACAGGGGTCTTCAAACTTGGCCCTTTTATGACTTGTGGACTTCAACTGGCTGAGGAATTCTGGGAGTTGAAGTCCACAAGTCATAAAAGGGCCAGGCTTGAAGACCCCTGCTTTACAACCATGTGATTCATTTAATGCAATGAAAAAAAATTGGGTGTAATTCACTGAACGACTGTGTCGCTTAGCAATGGAAGTTCAGTCCCATCTGCCATTTGCAGACCTGTGGCCATCCTCGCATTACTAGCGGTGCTGCTGCTGCCCGCACACTTGCAGCAACGGTGACAGGAGGGGGGTTGAGCATACGCACACGTGCATGCACTGCCCTGCTGCTCATGTGGCCTGGCGGCCAAGAGGCCGGAGCCCGGTAGAGGGCCACGGCCCATAGGTTGCGGACCTCTGATCTGGCTGATAAATGAGGAAGATTGGTATGCACCCATTGTCAGCGGAGGTCTCTTTTTCCTTCAGTGTTTCTGTCCATAAATGTGGAAGAGAATTTTAAAAATCCATTTATCTCCAGGTGTCCTGAAAACGAGCTCTTTGGCAAAGCTATATCTATGCTCTAGCTAATGTTAAATTACAACTCCTGTTTGCCTAGGATAAGTAGCAAAGGATTCTGGGATCTGTAGTTCAACCTATTCAGAGAATACAAGGTTCCTTGGTCCTGATGTTTATATACTGTCCCCCATATGGAAGCAACTCTTCCTTAAACAATCTCCAGACACTGCAGAGAGTTAAAAGCAATACGGTTTATTAAAAATTGCTGAAAAGCAGTGGTGCCTCAGGGACTGATTCTTCATCCATTTTCAGCACACAAAAAAATGTTCAGAGTTCTTCACGCTAATGAAATAGTAACTAGCATGGCAAGCGCAGAACAATCTTTTAATTTTTAAAATGAATGTGAGCCTTATTAAAAATAGAAACCCATTCATTTGTTATTAAGCTCCACTCCCTGCATGAAAAATATAGCAAGCTAGTTATTGTAGAAATAGATATAGCATAGCCGGCAGCTGTTATTATTGCCTCTGCAATATAGCTTTCAGCATTCTAGTATAAATTTGGAGTTAAGCCTATGAATCCATAGGCAGCTTTCCATAATCTTTTGAATGCATTTTGAGAAAGAGAAAGAAAGAGAGATTTCTGAACAGTCTTCATTTAATGACTGCCTTGTTTAGTGACTGTTCATAGTTAGGATAGTGATGAAAAAGTATTTTTACACTCAATCCTCAATTTACAATCATCTATCAGGTGCAAAAAAACTGGTCCACACGTGAAGGTTTACATTAACTGATTTATTGCTAAAAACCTATGCCAGTAGTGGCGAACCTATGGCACGGGTGCCAGAGGCAGCACTCGGAGCCCTCCCTTTGGGCACACGAGCCTTGCCTCCCCCTGCGACCCCCTCCTCTCCAGCAGCCCCCCTGAAGGAGAGTCGCCCCTGAGCATGGCCCACACGGAGCAGCGCAGCCAAGGACATGGCAGCCAGGCAGCGTAGACAAGACTCTGACCTCACGTCCCATCATGCAGTTGATGCTGCAGGGCGCGGGCAGAGGTATGGCCACCATAGCGCTGCTGGGCTGCCTGGGAGATCTGTGGCGGGCCCTGGAGGCGGTGAGTGGTCCTGTGGGCAGGCAGGGTGGGGGATGGGGGGCAGAGCAGGGGGGGGGGGGGGGGTGGAGCAGGGGCGGGGCCAGTTATGGGGCACTCGATCTCTAAAACGTTTGCCATCACTGACCTATGCTGTAGGAGAAGGAGTAGCAAAGGAGTCAAAAGAAGAATCAGCCTAGAATCTCTACATAGCCACAGTCGGAATAAGTCCAATCTGTCTTGAATACCATTGACCCTCATCTAATGCCAAGATAGAATTGTTAGTTGAGTAGATTCTTGTGCACATATATAATCAGTAATAAATCAGTTTAACAGGAACTCCAGGTGCGGTCCTGATCTTTTTTGCCTGACATTAGCACAAGAATCTTCTCAATTAACAGTCAGCACCTGTTAGATAAGGGTCAACAGCATTTGAGGGGGTGGGGTGGACTTAGTTTGCTTATGGCTACATAAGGAGTCTAAACTTTTAATTCTTCCTCTAGCTCTGCTAGTCCTTCTCCTACACCAGAGGTGTCAAACTCGCTTTGTCACATGACGTGCCATGACGTAACATGACTTTTTTCCCCTTGCTGGAGCTGGGGTGGGTGCAGCTTCCATGGGACCCAACCTGCCCATGGGCTGACAGTTTCCCCCCTATCCTACACCTCACAGGTCTATAAAACAAAGGAAAGCTGAAATAAAATTGTAAAATTGTGAGGTTTCAATTAGCAACTGCTTCACTGAGTTCCAGTCCAAATTGTGATGGTTTAACAAAGACTACCTGTAAGTATTTTCAATATAATATAAATATAATATAAATGAAATTTCAAATATATATCTTTGAGGCACACTTCTTGAGTTAAGAAATATTGTAAAATGCATTCTAGCACAGTGATGGCGAATCTTTTAGAGACCGAGTGCCCAAACTGCAACCCAAAACCCACTTATGCATCGTCGGGTGCCATTGGGTGTGTGTGGCCCATTGGGTGGGCATGACTGTGGTGGTAACAGCAAACTGGGTGGGACTAAAAAGTTCAATCAATCAATTCCAACTTTGCAGAGATCTTTTTTTTTCCTGTGAGAAGTTGAAATTGACTGATTGAACCTTTTTTTTTGTACACGGCAGTGGAGGCCTAAAGTGAAAAGGTTTTATAAAACCCAGCTGAAGGCCTAGGACTGGGGTGACGGCGCGCGCGCCCACAGAGAAGGCTCTGAGTGCTGCCTCTGGCACCCGTGCCAAAGGTTCACCACCACTGTTCTAGCAGGTTCTAGATTAGACAAATTTCACTCAGGAATCCTGCCTGTAAAGGAATTCTACATGGTTTCCTCCAGTGGTGGGATTCAAATATGTGAACAACCAGTTCTCTGTGTGGATGCCGCTTCTGGAAGTCCATTCTGGGCCTGGGCAACAAAAACTTAGCTACCGGTTCTGTCGAAGTGGTGGGAACCGGCTGAATCCCACCACTGGTTTTCTCCAATTCCTTTGTATGGACCATGCTATACGTGACACATTTTCTATCCTGAATCCCTCTTACAATCTGGGAATTTCTCACACAGTCTCATATATTTTTGTACTAAAACATTTTCCGCAATAAACAAATTGCAAATATGGAAGTGTTTAGAAACACAAATAGGAAAAAATGTGATTGATTACAGGTAGTCCTTAACTTACAAAAATCCATTTAGTGACCAATCAAAGTTACAACAGCATTGAAAAAAGTTACTTATGACCATTTTTCACACTTACGGCCGTTGCAGCATCCTCAGAGTCACCTGATCAAAATTCAGGTGCTTGGCAATTGACTCATATTTACGATGGTTACAGTGTTCTGGGGGTCATGTGATCCCCTTTTCTGACCTTCTGACAAACAGAGTGAATGGGAAAACCAAATTCACTTAACTAATTAATAACTGCAATGATTCATTTAACAATTGTGGCAAGAAATGTCATAAAATGGACAAAACTCACTTAACCAATGTTTCACTTAGCAACAGAAATTTGGGCTCAGTTGTGGTTGTAAGTCAACGACAACCTGTATATGACTTTTTAAAAAGTCAATAACAGAACAACAGAGTTGGAAGGGACCTTAAAGGTCTTCTAGTCCAACACCCTGCTCAAGCAGGAAACCCTATACCATTTCAGACAAGTGGTTGTCCAATCTCTTTTTAAAAACCTCCAGTGTTAGAGCATCCATAACCTCTGAAGGCAAGCCATTCCACTGATTAATTGTTCTCACTGTCAGAAAATTTCTCCTTAGTTCAAAGTTGCTTTTCTCCTTGATTAATTTCCATCCATGGCTTCTTGTCCTGCCTTCAGGTGCTTTGGAGAATAGCTTGACCCTCTCTTCTTTGTGGCAGCCCCTTATTGGACAAATACTGGAACACTGCTATCATGTCACCCCTGGTCCTTCTTTTCATTAAACTAGGCATACCCAGTTCCTGCAACGGTTCTTCATATGTTTTATTCTCCGGTCACCTAATCATATTCTCTGCATTCTTTCTAGAGTCTCAATATCCTTTTTTGTATGGTGGCAACCAATAAATTGTTATCTATGGATTAAAGCAACTGCTTTAAATTCAGACCATGGAGCTCTTCTGCTTTAGATCACTCATGTCTATCTAACTTGGTGAAATTTTAAGAGGTTTGACATAAGAGCATCTGCCACAATAAATGTTATTTTATTTTATTTTTTAAAAAGTTTTTAAGTCTTTTATTTATATGTTTGCAATAACACCCGCAATAAGACTTTTTATTCATAGAAATCTTATTCAGACATAAGCCCTGTTTATATATTTCCAAAACCATTTTCATCTAAGATCAGATAACCTGATTAATACTGTAAGCAATTAACATTTTTACATTTAACATTTTCACACTTATTTCCCTCTCAACCCAAAATCTAAATTAAACATTTTCATCAGTACTGCTTTATCAATAAAGGAAGGCTCTGAGACCATGTTTCCCCCAGCAAGAATACCGAATCTCAAAATATATTTTGAATAGTCTGAATAAGCGTGGATTCATTTGAATTTTATACTGATTTTGCAATAATAGGCAGACCGTTTGATTTTCAAAATGTCCCTTTTATTCTGCAAGGAGATCTGCCTTGCAGCTGAATAGTGAGAAGTCCTCAGATGTTGTGTTCTGGTTCCAAAGTATTTACCGAATAAGCCCAAACATCCAGAGAAGTTACTGCAATAGCTTGGATCTCCTGTTCCATCTTCCAGCAATCCTGAGGACATCCAGGAATTATCAGCCTGGTGGTAAGCAGATAGCTTAGGCAAAGAATTGAGCACTGCTGAGGATTAAGATGGGATCCTGCTGGAAAGATCAGGCTGCTTGGATTCAACATCTGAAAGTCACCACTGTGGTCTTACAGCTGCCTTCTATCACTTCTAAACAGCAACCAAGGATTACCATTAGAATTCTGGCTGATACCCTTTTATGTATTATAGACGTGAGTTTCTTAACTGGCTTCTGAGGCCTCCATAATACATGGAATCCTTACTGTTGTCATTTGATAACCATGCTCTAAAGTTCTGGCACCTAAAGAAACATGCACAAGGATGCATTNCGCCCTCAAGACATGGCTTTTCCAGCAAGCGGGCCTGACCTAGGGAGGATTTTAGGTAGGGATGGTTTTAACAGCAATTTTAATTGGAAACACAGCCGTCAATATTTGGTTTTTAATTCGGTTTTTATTGGGGTTTATATTTTTGGTGTTTTTGTATTTTTGTATTTGTGTATAGTATCTGTTTTTAAATATGCTGTGAACCGCCCTGAGTCCTATGGGAGAAGGGCGGTATATAAATTAAAATTATTATTATTATTATTAAAAAAATTATTATTATTATTATTTCAAAAGTCCTTATGAAGAAATTGCTTCGGTTTGCTGTAGTGATGGAGTTGCTGGCCTATAAACCAGGAGACTGTGAGTTCTAGTTCTGTCTTAGGCACTGAAAGCTGGCTGGGTGATTTTGAGCCAATCACCAAGAAACTTTGAGTTCTAATCCTGCCTTAGGCATGAAAATGGGCTGGTGACAATCCTTCTCTCTCAGCCCAACTCACCTCATTGGGTTTTTGTTGTGGGGAAAATAGAAGGAAGAAGGAATATCATGTGTGTTTGTTGCCCTGAGTTACTTATACAGCAATAAAGGTGGGATAAAAATCTAATAAGTAAAACTTCTTGCAACAATCACGTCTCTTTTCCTCAGCTATAGCTTTGGAGGGGGGGAACAAATCTAAATAAAGAAAGAAGGCTAAAAGAAAAAAAATGGATATTCCAACCCACTACTTCTGCCTATGAAACATTTTGACCGCACTCATCCTTGGCATTTGACATGGCGCCTGACAGAACAGCCCTCCTCAGAAAAATATATTCTCTTCCTCTGGTGTGTCCAATCGATTTGAACTGCTAAAATGGAATTAGCTCGGACAAGTTATTGCAGCCCCGAGGAACCGGTAATCAGTGCTGACTCTGAATTTTGGGCTGGAGTTGGCAGCGTGGTATGAGTTTGTGTCATGTCGCAAGAATTTAAAAATAAATTAAAATCTCCAAACTTTCATGAGCTCCCATGATGTGAACACACAGGGATGTAAGAAGTGAGCAGACTCATGAGGCCTCAACTATGAGAATTGGCATCTGGTGCGTCACAACATATGGGTGCCATCTAGTGGGTGCTATGAGTAGCACATTATTGATATCCCAGTTTGGAGCATCTCAGGGCCAAGCTACTCAAAGTAAGGCAGACACCAGAAAGCGAGAGAGAGAGAGAGAGAGAGAGAGAGAGAGAGAGAGAGAGAGAGAGAGAGAGAGAGAGAGAGAGAGAGAGAGAGAGAGAGAGAGAGAGAGAGAGAGAGAGAGAGAGAGAGAGAGAGAGAGAGAGAGAGAGAGAGAGAGAGAGAGAGATGAAAGAAAGATAGATATGAATGATAGATAGATGATAGATAGATAGATAGATAGATAGATAGATAGATAGATAGATAGATAGATAGATAGATAGATAGATAGATAGATAGATAGATAGATAGATAGATAGATAGATAGATAGATAGATAGATAGATAGATAGATAGATAGATAGATTATTGTCATTTTTACTGTGGGCACAATGACACACATTAAAAATGAAATTTAGTTGCTTGCTCTCAAAGTCTACACATACATACACACATTTATACATACTATATACAACATATTATAGACCTACACCCTTACATATAAGTAACATATAAATATTAATCACTGTCCATCTTGAATACATAGCGGAAGGAGGATGCTTTAAGGCTCACAAGGTTAATACTGTATGGAACAAAACTGTTACTGAATCTGGATGTTCTGCTTCGGATACCACAGAGCCCCCTCCTCCCAGAAGGTAACAAGGAAAACAGGTCGTGGAGAGGATGTGTAGCATCCCAGACAATCCTGCGGACCCAGCTCAAGCAATGCTTATGTGCTATGTCCTGGATGGAAGGAGAGGGAACTGCCAATAATCTTTTCAGCCATCCTCACCACTCTCTGCACCGCCTTCCTATCTGAAGCGGTGATGCTTCCGATTACACAGACTTTTATGCAGATTTCTGAGCGGGTTTTTTAACAAAAGATTAGAGGACAATGTAGAATCTTTGAAACTATGATGAGAAGTTCCGGACCTCATTTATTAGTGAATTCATTAAGGCAAAGTCTTTTAAAACAATTGGAATTCTCATGCGTTTTGCAGCCCTGCTGTTTATGAGGTAAGTTACTAAGAAACTTGTCTCTTACCTCCAGGTTCTTTACGACTAATATTCTTCTGATTATTTTCCCAGCCTCCCCCTAATCTCTCATATCCCGCAATACTGGATGACCTCCTGTTTTGTAATAGAGATAATAAATGTGGATGAAGGTTCTCTCAGAGAGGGAGGGAAGAAATTGCACTTAGGGGCAGATGGTGTTTTTTTTTTGTCACAAAAGCACTGATACAAAAGCAATCCAATTTGCCAGCACCTCTCCAAAACAGGAAAATGCATTATCCCTCTCAGAGAATCTCCAATGAAATGTATATCTTGTATTTATGTCAGTCAAGAGCTGTGAAAGTAAGGCTCTCTAACTAAGAAGTCTTTTTTGATCAGAAGTAAAGGTTGCCATCCAGACAGAGCTATAGCTCAATTCAACATCTAACCCCAGGTTCCTTATTGCTTAAGCATCAGTTGGAACCTCAGCCTTTTACCAAGATAGTCCTTGATGTATGAACACAATTGGGACCAGAACTTCTGTTGCTAAGCAAAACAGTTGTTAAGTGAATCAAACCCAATTATTCAACCATTTTTTAAATATATTTTATTGATTTTTTTTAACATAAACACCTTGATATTTGGTAAACAGCATGTTGTCTGGGTTTATGTTTACAAAGTCATCACTAACAGTCAGTTTCTGTATTCCAAAGTCCACATAATTGGTTGATTTTCTTCCAATAATATTCTCTTTGCAACCTTAAATTAATACAATTCTTATTAATTTGATAGCTAACAATTAAATATAAAGATTTTTCTAAAATTTCTACCAATAATGATAAGATGAGA